>NW_015683869.1:0-212 GCF_001515625.1 Sinocyclocheilus rhinocerous
AAGGCCTGTCTGATGAAAATAAGTTTCCATTGAAAAATGGACAGGCATACACATCTCTCTCATGTCTTTTATTAAAGACAACAGGACATAAATCCCGAAAACACACATTTTTGCAAATATCAGATCCCAAAACGTGTTTCACTCAGTCCCTTTAACTTAAAAAAAAAAAACGCCTTTCTGACAAAAATAAAATAAAAATCCAGTTAAAAAAA
>NW_015683870.1:0-212 GCF_001515625.1 Sinocyclocheilus rhinocerous
ACAAACTAAAATAATACAAATAATAAAAACTATATACATTAAAAAAATTATAATACAATTACAAATAAAAACAATTCACACTAATAATAAAAAAATATATATATTATAACTATCATTAATACTAAAATAACACTGGTACTAAAATAACTTTAATTAGAACAACAATTTCATCCTTTATTAATATATTCATAAAATAGTATAATTTTAATATA
>NW_015683871.1:0-212 GCF_001515625.1 Sinocyclocheilus rhinocerous
AAGACTGGAGAAATGGCTGCTGAAAATTCAGCTTTGCCATCACAGCAATAAAATGTATTTTAAAATGTATTAAAAAAGTTATTTTAAATTGAAATAATATTTCACAATGTTACTGTTTTACTGTATAATTGATGAAAGCCTTGGTGAGGAGACTTCTTCCCAAAATTTTACCAACCCCAAACTTTGAACGATAGCATATAAAGAAGCGGACA
>NW_015683872.1:0-212 GCF_001515625.1 Sinocyclocheilus rhinocerous
AATATAATATAATATACCGCATAATGGATGATAAATGTTTATTTCATGTTGTCTTCAATGTGCCCATATACGTCCTGTGAAGCAAGTGTGTGTGTGTCCGAAGTGTGACTAAAGACATGCTGCAGGTGCATGAAAGGCCGTGTTTAAAGGGGTCATATTCAATTCATATTCAAGTTTTCCTTTCTCTTTGGAGTGTTACAAGCTGTTCGTGA
>NW_015683873.1:0-212 GCF_001515625.1 Sinocyclocheilus rhinocerous
CATCAACAAGGCTGTCAGTAAATTTAGACCTGACAGAAATACAGAAAAAAAACCACTGCTTCTTAACAAAGCTTTTTAATTAAGGAAATGCTCATTCATTAGATGAACACCGAACTAAAAGCCATACTTAACTAACTGCCATCTTGGAAGGGGTCCCGTAAATCTGTAGTTCATTATTAGGTTGTTTCCAAATCAATTATTAACACTTAAAA
>NW_015683874.1:0-212 GCF_001515625.1 Sinocyclocheilus rhinocerous
ACAATCTAGTCTTTCGCTTTAAACACATTTTCCTGGCTGCTAAAAGAATTAGTTCCAAAGGCAAATTAATATTACTGAACGATATTACTCTTCAGTAATATTAATAAATATTTAAGCAGTTATATCATTACTGTGATGTGTGTTCTTATTTGAGATAAAGTAGGTTAATGTCGAGTATTACAAATGGCTTCAGTTTGTATTTTTAATGCCAC
>NW_015683875.1:0-212 GCF_001515625.1 Sinocyclocheilus rhinocerous
AAGTGTCTGAATAATTTTTGTTCCCAAATTTTTATCAATTTTACTGTCCACTGTATTACTGTATACGTTTTGGGTATAATACGTCACAGTTTACTTTATTTTGCTATCCTCACTTACATATACGAACTATAGTGTCCCTCACACTAGTGAACAAAATGTGAAAAATTATATCTGCTGTCTGAATAATTTTTGGTTTGACTGTGTGTGTGTGT
>NW_015683876.1:0-212 GCF_001515625.1 Sinocyclocheilus rhinocerous
ACAAATACAAATGTTCTCACTGATACTGAATAAATACTGTTTTATTTATACAGTATAAATGAAAAACAAAACACTAAGACTAAAATCAGCTAAATGCTGCAATTAAATTTAGCCATCACATGATGACAGCAAAGGTACACTACTGTTCAAAATTTGATATGGAAGGCTGCATTTATTTGATCAGAAATACAGTAAACCAGTAAAATTGTGAA
>NW_015683877.1:0-212 GCF_001515625.1 Sinocyclocheilus rhinocerous
AAAATGAGAGGTAGGTTCACTAAAGATGCTCCAGAACTACAGGGGACGCTGACCCTACACAAGGGCCTATTATAAACAAGCCTGGACACAATCTGCAGGCATTTTCTATGATGATTTTAGGGTCAAACCTGCTAAATTAGCCAAAATATTTAATAACCAAACACCGGAGGGACTTACGGAACATCATCTCCAGACGCATGAGGCAGGCCACA
>NW_015683878.1:0-212 GCF_001515625.1 Sinocyclocheilus rhinocerous
ACAATGCAAGGCAAATGTTTGACCTTGAAAGCAAATGTGATTTTTTATATTGTTTTGATTCATTATTTGACTATACTGACATATGTTAAGGCATATTGCATATTTATTTATGCATATGCATTTATGAAAATGCATATTTATGCATTTTCAATTGTACAAAAATGATAATTCATATCCAAGATGACTGGAAGCCACACAATGCATTGCACAAT
>NW_015683879.1:0-212 GCF_001515625.1 Sinocyclocheilus rhinocerous
ACAACAACCTGGAGCTGAACACGCTCAAAACTGTAGAGATGATAGAAGACTTCAGGAGAATCCCGCCTGCTCTCCCCCCACTCAACATCATGGACAGCGCTGTGGCTGCAGTGGAGTCATTCAGGTTCCTGCTGGGCACAACCATCTCTCAGGACCTGAAGTGGGATACTCACATTGACTCCATTGTGAAAAAGGCCCAGCAGAGGTTGTAC
>NW_015683880.1:0-212 GCF_001515625.1 Sinocyclocheilus rhinocerous
ACACACACACACATCACCAGAGGCGCTTCAAACCGATAATACACTCAAAGAAATACACACACGGCTACATAATAAGCTATGGTTTTGGTTTCAGGAGACTTGTGCTGTACTGTAAGCTTCAAAACGACAGTAAAAGATTTCAAAAGAATCCCACATATCATACTTATTTCATATGTAAAGATGTCAGCCAATCACAGCAGTGGGCGTTTATG
>NW_015683881.1:0-211 GCF_001515625.1 Sinocyclocheilus rhinocerous
ATCACTGTAGAGGACTATTATTATTATTATTATTATTATTATTATGAGAATTTATACAGAAACCGTGTGATTATTCATCACTGTGTCTGTAAGTGTGTTTGTATTGTTTTTCTATATACAGTCTATTTTGCAAATGAATATAAAAAGAGCTTTGATTTATTGATCTGTTCAAGTGTTAAGAGATGATCTCTTTATTATCAAGGCTTTATTA
>NW_015683882.1:0-212 GCF_001515625.1 Sinocyclocheilus rhinocerous
AATGTCAGATGAGCAGCACAGTCTTATAAAGTCAGTCCTATTACCATGATTTCTTGCAGTAAACAACAGATTATTGAAAGATGGACATGTGTTAAAAAAATCATTTAAATCTTTCTAACAAACACCTTGTAGTGCCACTGCCTTGAACAGAAGACTACTGGCCAAAATAGCTATAAAGCTGTCAACTATCAAGCTCTTCAATGTAGGAAAAT
>NW_015683883.1:0-212 GCF_001515625.1 Sinocyclocheilus rhinocerous
TCAGGGCAGAAATCAAATCCATGCCCATCAGAGCAGTCCCTTTATCCACAACAAAAAATGTGGCAGCAGCTGATGCATTGTAGACACCTGCTTGTGCTTGCAGACATCCAAGTACAGGTATGCATTCCTGAGTATAAGTCACAAGTCGGATGGCAGGTGTAGATAATTGTGTGGCACTGAAGTAGTGTTTATAAATATGGAGGGGCAATATG
>NW_015683884.1:0-212 GCF_001515625.1 Sinocyclocheilus rhinocerous
ACACTCAAACACACACACACACACTCAAACACACACACACACACAAACTTTATTTTCTACACTGCACAAATAAGTTTGTTTGTGTTTATTTATTTAGGATATTATAGCAAGAATTGTTCTGATATGCACATTTTATTTTATTTTAGTTGTTTAGTTATGTATATTTTTTGAGTATGTGTCACAATTCCTGACTTTTTTGAGGACTTTTTATT
>NW_015683885.1:0-212 GCF_001515625.1 Sinocyclocheilus rhinocerous
ACACTGCCGTTCCCAGCATGAGATCCGGACCTTGGCATTTATAGGCTTATTTAAAAAAAATAAATAAATAGTTCGTGAAATAACTGCCTAATAACACTAACTGAACACTGGTGCTGCAAAGACAACGGACTTTCTCATCGGAGCTGATCAGCGGTCTAACATTGTGCTAGTCAACGTCAAAATGACAGATGACTAATCAAATCTACGAAGGC
>NW_015683886.1:0-212 GCF_001515625.1 Sinocyclocheilus rhinocerous
ACACGTTCATAATCACTTTGCCGGTGCTTTGAGGCAATTGCTTTAAGCGCGAGCTTGAGCGCGAAATAGGCTCTAGCCTAATAGGCCTACGTCTGCCTATAGCCTATATTGAAGTATGGTTCATATATTATTATTATATTAATCAATTTAACATAACGTGCGACTACTTGACTAGAAAAATCTTTAGTAGAGGGCAGGCCTACTTAGCACAA
>NW_015683887.1:0-212 GCF_001515625.1 Sinocyclocheilus rhinocerous
ACATCTCACTAAAGTCACAAAAACGCGTCAGCCATATGACTACTTATCACGTTTGGAGAAAATGCATTTATTTACAAAGTTAGTATTTGACATAAAATTATTTTATTTGTCTAGTGATGGGAAAAAAAAGCGTACATGCTTACATTTAGCAAAAATGCAATGCTGGGCATTATGAGTCAAAGTTTTTCCTGTTGTTCTCACACAAAGCCTGT
>NW_015683888.1:0-212 GCF_001515625.1 Sinocyclocheilus rhinocerous
GTTGGTGGAGCAGTGATCTGTGTTTGAGTCTCCTCTGTGGAAAGGAAGGACCTTTTGAGATGTAAACAATCATTAGAAAGCATGAACTAACAATGAATGCATCTAATTCTAATTCTAATTCTAAAGTGTTATATCGGTTAACATTAGTGCACTGCAAACTATCATGAACATTTATATTAAAGGGTTAGTTCACCCAAAAATGAAAATTAGCT
>NW_015683889.1:0-212 GCF_001515625.1 Sinocyclocheilus rhinocerous
ACATTTATTTAAGCTTATTGCATTTATAAAACACATCATTCTCTCAATTTAAATAAATAAAATGTGATTATATATAGCATACTTTATAAAAATACGTATTTACTATAGTTTCAGTTGACAATAAAAATGCTTTACGTTATTCTGGGAGTGATGATGACTAACCAGACGTTTAAGTAGGAAAAGCTCCTCCGTCTCTTGTTCTAACCCTCACC
>NW_015683890.1:0-212 GCF_001515625.1 Sinocyclocheilus rhinocerous
AAGTGTTGGTTTAGCTGGGACCACAAGCAGTTCTGTCTTTGCAAGTTTTGAGAAATGCCTGTCAGGCAGGCCCTGATGCGAGCAGCTAGACCGTCAGATCCTCTGAGAGGTAAGACATTTATTTTAATCAGTTACATGCAAACACAAAATTAACATTTAGGGAGACCGGGTATGGTTGTAACATGGGGAGAGTTGTAACTCCCCCAGTTCCA
>NW_015683891.1:0-212 GCF_001515625.1 Sinocyclocheilus rhinocerous
ACATCGTCATCGCATCTTGTGCGCCGCTGATAAGGCTGCCTCCTTTAACGCACACCTAAAATTCGAATGCACCGTTTTTGCATTCTAATGTGGATTTTTATTTTAAATTTGCCGAATATTCGAAATTCGATTTTTTTTTTTACAGCCCTAATACATATACTCTGTCCGCTGCTTTTGATACGGTGAACCACCAGATTCTCCTATCAACCCTA
>NW_015683892.1:0-212 GCF_001515625.1 Sinocyclocheilus rhinocerous
AACCTTCATACTGAGCTGCTCAGACACATTTCTGTAACATTAACTAGTTGTTTTCATTTTATCTTTAATATATTGATGACATAAAAGTCGCCTCGTCTGAGGCAGGAGAGAAATATATGTGACACTGGACCACAAAACCAGTCATAAGTGTCCATTTTTTGAAATTCAGATTTATACATCTAAAAGCTGAATAAATAAGCTTTCCATTGATG
>NW_015683893.1:0-212 GCF_001515625.1 Sinocyclocheilus rhinocerous
ACAGCAGTGCACTCTGCTTATCCTGCCACAAAACATTCTTAACACAGCCATGAGAGAGACCACTGAGGAATACAGGCCATTCGCAGCACAGCTGTCCAATGTTTACCTCACCATCCTGTCCCTCTTCTGCTTCAAACTTTTCATTAGAATTACCCTTAATCTACTCGCGCACTTCTACATCATCAAAGGCAACCGCAAGGAGGCTGCCCGGA
>NW_015683894.1:0-212 GCF_001515625.1 Sinocyclocheilus rhinocerous
ACACTCACACACACACACACAAACACACACACACACACACACACTACATTAAAGATCTGTTCAGTGCTTTAAAGTGACTGTAGAATCAGAAGTGTGTGTGTCTACTGCAGTACTTTATTCTCAGAAGCTGGAATCAGTCACACACTGTCCTGTATGGTGTGTGTGTGTGTGTGTCTCAGGGAAGGTGAACCCCACGCAGTGTGAGGCCATGA
>NW_015683895.1:0-212 GCF_001515625.1 Sinocyclocheilus rhinocerous
ACAGCTGCTTTATCTACAGCTGATAGGACGCCATCAAGAGGGACAAAAGTGTCACTACGGCAAAATACAGCTAATCTAATCTGGAACACAAAGTGTTTGCTGTATACAGGAGGTAATGATATTCATAATATTATTTCAAAATAATTTATTGTTAAAAGAACTCGTGATATAAAATTATTAATTGAAAATAAAATTACCCTAAAAAAAAATAT
>NW_015683896.1:0-212 GCF_001515625.1 Sinocyclocheilus rhinocerous
ACAGTCAATTAGAAGGTAATACCTGAAAAAGAAAGAAAGAAAGAAGGAAAGAAAAGACTCAACAGATGATGAAGGATGCGATTGGAGGAGTGTGAGGAGACTCACCTCGGGGTCGGGGTGCTCTTTTCCTGCGGTCTCTGAAAGCGGCTCCAGACTGCAGTGCCTCCAGCAGACAATCCATCACACCGGTCTCATCGTTCTCTACAGGAGAG
>NW_015683897.1:0-212 GCF_001515625.1 Sinocyclocheilus rhinocerous
GTGAAAAGCACTGTACAAATAAACTTGAATTGAATTGAATTGAACTAGTGACAATCGAAATATTGATATCAAAAATGAACATTTTTACTAGTAGCAATTCAATTGTTGATATCAAGAATAGACATTTGAACTAGTAACCACGTTATTACTGATATAAAAAATAACGTTTTTTTACTAGTAAGAAATTAATTCTTGATATCAACAATTGAATT
>NW_015683898.1:0-212 GCF_001515625.1 Sinocyclocheilus rhinocerous
ACAGTGTCATCTGGTGGCCATCCTGGGCACACCCGCTGAAGACTGGGACAATTATAAACTGTTACAAAATGATGAACAAATGAAGTTTAGCCATAAATTTGCACAACGCTGAAAATATAATGACCTTTTTTCAAAAATTCTCAGTACCACTTGGTTCCATGCACATTTCCGGGAAACTCATGAATATTCATGTATGCCCCGCCCACTGAAAC
>NW_015683899.1:0-212 GCF_001515625.1 Sinocyclocheilus rhinocerous
TTGACATTATCCTGTACATTTCCATTAACCCTAAAACGCAAGGCACAGGTAAGTTCATGTTAGTTATTATGTGGTTCCTGTTAAATAATGTCGTTAACTAATGAAACTGTAAAGTGTTACCAAAAATCCATTAACTAGTTTGTCATGTATAATCCCAGCAGTGATGAAAACTTCTACCAGCTTCTATCAGTCTGAAGGACTGGGATTCATTC
>NW_015683900.1:0-212 GCF_001515625.1 Sinocyclocheilus rhinocerous
GTTAAAACCCCAAAACATTTTCCAATTTAACACACACAAAAAAAACCATCTAGTGCAAATGAAATATTCTGCTCAGAAACAATCATATGGCGCATAATGAATGCCACAGGTGGCATTAACCTCAAGTTAATTTAATGGGATAAAAGAAAAGGAGAAAATAAGGAGAGATGGGGGAGGGAAAAAAGCAGCACCAAGACAATCACAGTACCTTG
>NW_015683901.1:0-212 GCF_001515625.1 Sinocyclocheilus rhinocerous
TCCTTTAACTCGGTCAGAGTAAGCCACAGGTGACGATCTAGCACCCCAAGATTCCCCATGTTGCGGCCGACCGCGTGAGCTGTCGCTCAATTGTCCCAATGTTTACTAAGCCATGGTCTCTTCACCAGTGCAGGGACTCGTGTGCACGATCTAGTGATTCACTACCTATAGGGAACTGACTGAGACGCAGTCTGCTTTGATAACAGCCTTGT
>NW_015683902.1:0-212 GCF_001515625.1 Sinocyclocheilus rhinocerous
AAACATTTTGTCAAAAAGGTCACACCATTAAAGACAAATAAATAACCACAGCATTCTGGGAAATAAATTGGTGGATCTAGTGGGAATGTCACTGCAACTGAACCTGATGGGTCAAAGTGAACACAGGTGAATCTTTGAGACATGAATGATTTCAACGGCAAATCACGTGCTTGCAGTCAGTTTAAGGATGTTCCGGGTCACTTTTTGTCACA
>NW_015683903.1:0-212 GCF_001515625.1 Sinocyclocheilus rhinocerous
GACTAACCAAGTGAATTAGACAACACAGAAAATACTCACAATTCAAGATCCTAACACTGTTAAACAACAATGTCCTTCCTGAAAGAGATCAGCCCGTTGGTGAAGAACAGTTTTCTCTCTGGAATTGATGTTTTATCGAGGCGCGCGGCACAGATCACAGCTGAAATACAACAGGTGTGGTATTACTTTGATAATAGTCTCTCATCTTTTAT
>NW_015683904.1:0-211 GCF_001515625.1 Sinocyclocheilus rhinocerous
TTTCCTCTGGTGAAAGATCATCCTCAACTCTGTTGTCCTCCCACAGATCCACATTACTGTCTGAGACCGGTTTATCTGCAACACACACACACACACACACACGTTACTCATGGGACACTGGCAGCACCGAAAAAATGTCTGTACAGAGAGTGTGTGTGTATAATATGTGTGTCTATGAGTGTGACTGTGTGTGTGTGTGTGTGTGTGTGTG
>NW_015683905.1:0-212 GCF_001515625.1 Sinocyclocheilus rhinocerous
ACCATTGGAAGGTTCGTGTCAGGTTTTACAATCCTTGTGGGAACAAAATGTTTAATATTGAGCTAATTATTGTCTATTTATTGTCTATACACTAACCCTACACCTACGTTTAAATGTAACCTATTTTTTGCATTTTTTATATTTTAATTCAAACATTATTCCCTTTATGTGGGAAGGTTGTAAAGGTATTCAGGTTTTACTTTCTTTATAGG
>NW_015683906.1:0-212 GCF_001515625.1 Sinocyclocheilus rhinocerous
ACCAGTTTTGCTGAATAGCAATTCAGTACATTCCTCTTCATGTCAGTCTAATTCTGCATTTGCTTTATTTGTCACATTTAACTAGTTGCACACATCTGAATATGTCTTTGGCTTATTTCGAAATACTAAAAGGCTCTTATTACCTGACAATCTTTAATTTACAGCATTCACCCCGCAGTAAATCAATGAGACCCTGCACTCCAGATTTTCCA
>NW_015683907.1:0-212 GCF_001515625.1 Sinocyclocheilus rhinocerous
ACCCAACGCTTCCAAAAAATGTCGGCAAGGTATTGCACTTGCCTCAGTTAACTCTTGTTGCTTTAAAATGGAGAGAAGTACTTGTTTAGTGGATTTAATCAGCCGCTCCTACACTCCTCCATGGTGAGATGCTCCTGGGGGGTTAAAACTCCATTCTACCCCACGACGAAGTAAAGACTTTTGAATATGATCTTGATTGAGGGCAGATAGAG
>NW_015683908.1:0-212 GCF_001515625.1 Sinocyclocheilus rhinocerous
ACCTACAGTGTCTGCATATTAGACTGGGTTGAGAAAAATTACACACTTCACCTTTAATGACCTTTAATTACAAGACCTTGACATCAGTATCCTCATATAGAAAATCTAGTGTCTCTTCAGGGTGAGTCATGAAGATCCATGAGCAATTTCCACTAATGCATATTCAAAGTATCCACTGTCTATTTACTTAGTCTGTTTCTCTTACTTTTTTT
>NW_015683909.1:0-212 GCF_001515625.1 Sinocyclocheilus rhinocerous
TAAACGGAGAAAAATAACTGACCCGTGTGTGTTATGAGATGAAAAGAAAAAAAGGATCTCGGACGCTTTTTTCTCTCTCTGCCTCTTTCGTTCTTAAGCTCGCACCTACATCAGGAGCCCCTGACCTCCAGTCATTGATCGACTGCAGTTAACATGACAAAAAGAGCTGCAAGTTATACACCCACTGTATCTACCAGGGAACAATCAACCTA
>NW_015683910.1:0-212 GCF_001515625.1 Sinocyclocheilus rhinocerous
ACCATTTGGGATGTGTCCAACAGCCTGGTTTAAATACTCAGGACATCATCAAGTTATGCTTCAAGTCATCGCTTCTAGCCTTTAGTCATGCTTCTAGCCTTTTTTGCCACCGCGTTTTGACGCTGCTTTTTAGCTCTCTTTGAGCGTGCTCTGGCTTACACGCCAGTAGCTCCTCTAAAACCATGAGGAGAAAACCCATCTAGTCTCGTTAC
>NW_015683911.1:0-212 GCF_001515625.1 Sinocyclocheilus rhinocerous
ACCTTCCCTGGAGGCAGGAAAACTTCCCTATACAAAACTCCATCTTTCTGTCGAACACGTTTCCACTGGCGAACCAGCTCCAGTACTTCCCTAGACTCCTTAGCCCTTTCATAACGAGTAGGGGCCACTCCTCTTCGCCAATATTTCAAAAATGCAGCAATGTGAGAATCTGCAGCCTGCAGAGCTTGCATGTCTGCTTTCTCACGGAAAGG
>NW_015683912.1:0-212 GCF_001515625.1 Sinocyclocheilus rhinocerous
ACCTTGCGCATCTTTTTGAGCCCGTCAAGCATTGGTGGTTCAGTGGTAGAATTCTCGACTGCCATGCAGGAGACCCGGGTCTGATTCCCGCCCAATGCAAGAACAGCCTTGTTTTAAGTAAGGTGTGTGTGGTCCTTTTTTGAGGGAGCTCCAGCTGCATTTCCTAACTTGCGCATCTCCTAGATCCAGTCAAGCATTGGTGGTTCAGTGGT
>NW_015683913.1:0-212 GCF_001515625.1 Sinocyclocheilus rhinocerous
CAACCCTGCCGGTGTTCCAGGGCACAGCGGTCTCCGGCGAGCGCTCTCTCAGTCACCGCCCAGAAACGTAGCAGTGCTAAGAGGCTCGCGACCTCCACGGAGGTCTTTAGAGCAGCTAGTACGGTCATCCCCTGCCGGTCCGCCGCTTGAGGGCACCGAACTAGCCGTTCTGGTTACACCAGAGGTCAGTCTCGAGAGACTGATTCCCTTAG
>NW_015683914.1:0-212 GCF_001515625.1 Sinocyclocheilus rhinocerous
AATATTTCTTAAGGCAGTTTTGATGGTTTGTGAGCAGCACAATATTGCAGATAGACCGGAAGACAGAGAGCTTGACTGAGATTATTAGACCTAAATGTACATAATATACATCATCTAAAATACTAAAACATTGTTTGGTCAATTATGAATAAGCCAGTATAATTCACATGTATCTACATTATATGTAAATTAAGAGTGATAAAGGATTATTA
>NW_015683915.1:0-212 GCF_001515625.1 Sinocyclocheilus rhinocerous
ACCGGTCAAATGTTTGGAATCATTAAGTTTTTTTTTTTTTTTTATGTTTTTGAAAGAAGTCTCACCAAGGCTGCACTTATTTGATCAAAAATGCAGTAAATTCACCAATATTGTGATATATTATTAAAATTTAAAACAGCTGCTTTCTATGTGTATATATTGTAAAATGTAATTGATTAATGTGATCAAAGCTGTATTTTCAGCATCATTAC
>NW_015683916.1:0-212 GCF_001515625.1 Sinocyclocheilus rhinocerous
TTTGGGTTTCTTAAATGAAATTGCAGTAAATCAGCAACTAAATATGTATACTAACTGTGGGGCAGAAGTCTCTGTTCCATCACTGAATGTAGGGTGTCTAGGCATGGATCTTGTTCTATTCATAGACACACTGCTGCAGCGTCCTGCAGATTCTGATCTCAGTCTCATCTTTCTGCTGATAGTGGCAAAAGACAAACAAGTATGTATAGTAT
>NW_015683917.1:0-212 GCF_001515625.1 Sinocyclocheilus rhinocerous
ACCAGCTCCCGCCTCTTTGCCCATCTTCGATTATCCGGGAGTGATATGACGGTGAGCGGTGACGCGCTGTCAAGATGGCGACGGCCGTCTCCGCCCACCTAGCTGGATGCCCACCTAGCCCTACGGGTGACGTCAAGGACACTACGTCCATGTTTTTATACAGTCTATGGTTACAACCCATGCAAAGAGAGACACTCTGCCCTGCTGAGGCC
>NW_015683918.1:0-212 GCF_001515625.1 Sinocyclocheilus rhinocerous
ATTATTAAATGCTTTTTTGAAGTATTTTTCATTGTTGGTTCTTGTTAACTAATGCAGTTAGCTAATGTTAACAAATGGAACCTTATTGTAAAGTATTACCATTGAAATTGTTATGAAGATAATACAATATAAATAAAATAGTGTTAAATTAGAAAAAATGCAAAAACAGAAGCATTTTCAATAGTGGTCTCTGACTTTTGGATCCCGCCATA
>NW_015683919.1:0-212 GCF_001515625.1 Sinocyclocheilus rhinocerous
TATATATATATATTACTAAATTATATATAATACTAACTGAATATATTTACTATAATAAAAACTATAATAGTATCTCTATGATACTAAAATAACACTGGCCACAGGCAATTCATTGGTCATGTCAATCACAGTGATAACTGACTACACAATGCTAAAACAAACACTAACCCTTTAAAGGGGTGGTTCATTGCGATTTCACTTTTTTAACGTTA
>NW_015683920.1:0-212 GCF_001515625.1 Sinocyclocheilus rhinocerous
ACTAATTCTAATATTCTGATTTTGGCTTAAGAAACATTTCTTATTGTTAATGTTGAAAACCCCTGTGATGCGTAATAACCTCAGGATTCAGGATTCTTTGAAGTAGAAAATTTAAAATTGTACTACCACTTTTTTAATGGTTTAATGTATTCTTGTTAATCAAAAGTACATTTTTATTTCGTAAAGAAAAAACTCAAGGTGCCACACATGAG
>NW_015683921.1:0-212 GCF_001515625.1 Sinocyclocheilus rhinocerous
ATTATTATTATTATTATTATTATTATTGTTATTATTATTATTGTTTTCTTAAACCGTGATTGTGAGTTTACATAATCATTACTTACTGAAATTAATATATTTTGTCAAAGTAAAAAGCTTTTTTTTTTAATTAATTTAATATTGATAGATTACATTTATATACATTACATTAACCAGATTACATTTATATGATATTTTGGACCTCTTATTGC
>NW_015683922.1:0-212 GCF_001515625.1 Sinocyclocheilus rhinocerous
ATAATCGTGATATGAAATTTTCATACCGTTACATCCCTACTACATGGTAACATTTACTATATTTGTTTTCATAGCCTTTATGAACATTGATTCATTGGACAACATCGGACAGGATGTAAAATAACTTTTTTTTAATTTTTTTTATTGAAATTGAAATTGAAAAATTTAGAAAATACCAAATATTGCAATTGAGCCAAGAAAATACCAAGATA
>NW_015683923.1:0-212 GCF_001515625.1 Sinocyclocheilus rhinocerous
AAATGTTATGGTTTTGTCAAAATGTGTTTTCTTTTCCCTGAACCATGTTAAGTACAAGCCCCGCACCACCGCTGATTTCATTGATCAACTCAATCACTCAGTCAGCTGCCAACAACATTTTTGACTTAATGGGTTTAGTTCACAGCTCTTTCTGGTGAGGGAAATACAAAATGAAACAGAAAGCCAAAATATTAAATGTCTTGGATGGATAT
>NW_015683924.1:0-212 GCF_001515625.1 Sinocyclocheilus rhinocerous
AAGCGCTATATAAATAAAGGTGACTTGACTTGACTTGACATAGCAACTGACTAAGCGACGGATGACAACATCTCCCCAGCTAACAATTTTTGGTTGCCTAAACGTTCCCTGAACGTTCATTTTTGGTTCCCGGAATGCATTTTTTTGTTCCCAAAACGTTATTTTTAAAATTTTGTTTTTGGTTAGGCAGAAAAGTTTTCTTAACGGAAATA
>NW_015683925.1:0-212 GCF_001515625.1 Sinocyclocheilus rhinocerous
GAGTAAATTAACTGATGCCCTCAGGCCTGCAAACACGGGATCTATTCATTACTATCACATGACGTTTGACCATCTGCTTCCGGCCCTTTTTGAAACCCTTACAAACTTCTCTTACCACAAAAGAAACAGAACCTTGCATGACGATTTTAACATCGTTTAAAACTCATTAGTGAAAATGTATCCACTGTATGTGTTATGCCGTATATATATAT
>NW_015683926.1:0-212 GCF_001515625.1 Sinocyclocheilus rhinocerous
CTTTTCTTCAAAAAATTCTGCTTTTGTGTTTCACAAAGGAAAGAAAGTCAAATTTGGAACAACATGAGGGAGATTTCTGTGTGAACTGTCTCTTTAAAGATCATCATCATCTGTCCATCAGAAACATCAAGAGTTGAAGTGTTTCTCTCACCTCTGAACATAGTCTCATATTTTAACTGAAATGAAGGACAGAAGTGTTAGAGCATCATTTA
>NW_015683927.1:0-212 GCF_001515625.1 Sinocyclocheilus rhinocerous
CCAAAGCAAAACACAAAAACATGCTAATTAAAAAAATTTACTATATTTTCATTTAATCCAAACTGTGTACATATTTAATTTTAACAGGCTTTTGAAAACCTAGAGTTATTCAGCCAAGTTAGCAAGAAAAAGAAAAGAAAAAAAAAAGCCCAGAACTGCTTTTCTGACTGATACGACACAATGTTAACCATTTGTACATTCTCTAACATGCA
>NW_015683928.1:0-212 GCF_001515625.1 Sinocyclocheilus rhinocerous
ACTCGTTCATCTTCTCTATCAGTCATACAGAAAGCAATCACGGTAATTAGATCATCTTCAGGTCTAATGCTGCGTCCTCACTAAATGTGACACAATAATGCATCTAGCAATAAAATATCATCTAGATAATTCTGTCCTAACCAGACATTACAAGCGACATGACAAATAAACATTATCTAGAGTTTTCACAGTGAATAAAGTTCATCTTCATC
>NW_015683929.1:0-212 GCF_001515625.1 Sinocyclocheilus rhinocerous
ATTCATCTATACCTTCAATACACCTTTTGTGGGTGTATTCAACTGCTTTCCCAACTCTAGTTTTTAATCTTTGACCAAGTAAGGATTGTCCTTGTCCCTCAACCTCTTTGTTGTGAGTCTGCATTTGAGCACTTCTTTCTGTTCTAGTTACCTTAACTCTCACACAAGGCTTTAATGAGCACTATAGCCTTTGTTTTTATAAATTCAGATAC
>NW_015683930.1:0-212 GCF_001515625.1 Sinocyclocheilus rhinocerous
GTGACCACTGAAAGACATAAACACACATTAATATGCCAACACACAGACACAAATACCAAAAGAGGTGAGACCAAGCTCACACCAGCAAAAACTAATTTACTTTACGATGTTCCCGTATTAATGTTTGTGTTGTTGTTGTGTGTCTCTGTTGTTAATTATACAGTATTGAGTGTCTGAATAACAGAAACTCTCTCGTCTCTTACACAAAAGAG
>NW_015683931.1:0-212 GCF_001515625.1 Sinocyclocheilus rhinocerous
ACTTTTCCTCAGGCTGTTACCTTTTCTAGAGCTGCACTGAACACAGTGTTCAGAATTTTGCAACATGCGTTTTTAGTTTGATAACATACATGTTTGTTATGCGTTATGTGCATCTCATTTTCTTATTTTACGCATTTCAACAATAAATATTCTTTATAATAACATAATAATAATAACATTATTATTATTGTTTTTTTTTTTTTTTACAATTA
>NW_015683932.1:0-212 GCF_001515625.1 Sinocyclocheilus rhinocerous
ACTTTGATTGAAAAGCTCACCACTGCCCCAGTGTTGGGGTTTGCAGACCCCAGGTTGCCGTATATCCTCCATACAGACGCCAGCCTGCATGGCCTGGGTGCTGCCTTATACCAAGAGCAAGATGACCATCTCAGGGTTATCGCATTCGCCAGCTGAGGGTTATCCATTTGTGAGAGACGTTACCCCACCCACAAGCTGGAATTTTTAGCCTT
>NW_015683933.1:0-212 GCF_001515625.1 Sinocyclocheilus rhinocerous
AATGATCACAACCTTAAACTATATACACATTTAGCTCAGTACTGGGTGAGATAAACTGCTTTTAAAACAACTGTCAAACTGTTAAAGTAGTCAAGTTAGTAATGTCTCTGCTTAGTTACTCCAGAGCACTGTTTTGGACACTATCAGGGGGGTATTCCAGAAAGCATGGGGCTGTTTCATAAAAGACGCTAAGAAAAGCGGGGATTAAAGTC
>NW_015683934.1:0-212 GCF_001515625.1 Sinocyclocheilus rhinocerous
AAAGCGGTCTGCTGATGAGATTGGCCTCGAAGATGAGTCTAAAAGCAAGCCAGCACCATCTAAAATATCTAAACTGGGGTTTAGCATGACTGCGAAGAAGCCTACACCAATCACTATCAAGCTGGGAGCAAGTGTATGTATATTTTATTGTATAGCCTATGTGTGTGTGTGTGTGTGTGTGTGTAGATATATAGATGATAGATAGACTGATA
>NW_015683935.1:0-212 GCF_001515625.1 Sinocyclocheilus rhinocerous
ACTTTGATTGAAAAGCTCACCACTGCCCCAGTGTTGGGGTTTGCAAACCCCAGGTTGCCGTATATCCTCCATACAGATGCCAGCCTGCATGGCCTGGGTGCTGCCTTATACCAAGAGCAAGATGGCCATCTCAGGGTTATCGCATTCGCCAGCAGAGGGTTATCCAATTGTGAGAGACGTTACCCCACCCACAAGCTGGAATTTTTAGCCTT
>NW_015683936.1:0-212 GCF_001515625.1 Sinocyclocheilus rhinocerous
AAGAAAGGTGTTTTATGTGGATTATTCACTATGGCTGGTTCAGGTTGAAATTAATTTAGTTATGAATTAACACTGTCTGTGTTTCTCCATTTTAAGATTGTGGCCACTGGAGGAACAGTTCAGCAGTTGTCACTGAAAATGACCCTCTGGATTCACTACAGGCTCAATGGGACTTCACTGAAAATCTTACAGCAGCAGGTAAGACTGGACTT
>NW_015683937.1:0-212 GCF_001515625.1 Sinocyclocheilus rhinocerous
CTGCGTCATTCATCATTATGCACAATGTATAGCCTAATGAACCACTAAAACAACAAACAAACACTGGTAGCAGTACTAACATTAGCATTAAACTCGTTGAGTGCCCACTGCCCACAGCCTAAGCACAAGCGCTGGGAAAAAAGCATTGTGAGGTAAGTTGATCTTAAGTTGAGCTTTTGCCATCAATGGTCTCCAACTTAGCTCACAATAAT
>NW_015683938.1:0-212 GCF_001515625.1 Sinocyclocheilus rhinocerous
ACTTGATTTGGTTTCCGAAAGCAAAATTACCATAGCTCAAGCTCAATTACTGTGGCAATTTATGCTGGGAAACTAACCCGGGCCCGTTCTTTGTACGTCGCTAACTCACTTAGTTTGGTTCTTCGCAGCCCCTGGATCGAATTAGTGAGATTGCGTGATCTTAAATCGTCGTTTATGAAACCGCTTTAGTCCCGATTGATTTCTTAGGTTAT
>NW_015683939.1:0-212 GCF_001515625.1 Sinocyclocheilus rhinocerous
TTTTTTGGTTAAATGCCTGATAAAAAGGTCTGTGGTCAACATACGCTCAAGATATTTTCACGTTTTATTCTACGACGTGAAATTATGGAAGGCCGTTTCTGCCACGGAATAAAAAAATAAAACAAAACAAAAGGGTAATTGTGACTTTTTATTGCAAAATTCTGACATTTTTCTCACAATTCTGAGTTCACATCTCACAATTTGAATTGCAA
>NW_015683940.1:0-212 GCF_001515625.1 Sinocyclocheilus rhinocerous
ACGATCAGCTAAGAGCCGGTCCAAAATACTATCGCCAATTTGGCTGCCTAGCTCCTCAAGTAGCTCTGTTATCTGCAAACGAGAATCATCATTTATTGGGGCAGGTGTGAATGATGAAGCACCATAACTGACTTTTTCCCCCAAAAAAGTCTAGGCTAATTTTGACCTCGTCAATTCGATCATTTTCTTTATGTCTCGCAACAGCATCTGAA
>NW_015683941.1:0-212 GCF_001515625.1 Sinocyclocheilus rhinocerous
GCGAGCGGTAGGGCAAAGAAGGGGTGGAGCCTGGGGAATAGTGCGACTCACTTGCATAGCGACGGGCCAGGATGGAGCTATGAGTAGGTAGGTTGGTGTAAGTGTGTGGTTCGACGACATATGCACGAACGCCCATCGTCCAATGGCGGTACGGCATGGTTGGGGGCGTCCAGGAGGACGAGGAAGACGATGCGGGAGATGACGGGGCCTCC
>NW_015683942.1:0-212 GCF_001515625.1 Sinocyclocheilus rhinocerous
AGTAACAAACGCTCGCAATGCGGGCAGTCAGCTCCCTCGAGAGCTCCCAAGCAGACAACACACAAACTGTGTCCCCACCCGAATATAGGGCGGGCAGGGAGGAACACACAGCCTGAATGCTGCCTGCTCTTGCCCAAATGCTTCTTTTGACTGAAGCTTTGACATATTGGAGCTTATAAGTGGACAAACAACACTAAATAAGACTCACAACA
>NW_015683943.1:0-212 GCF_001515625.1 Sinocyclocheilus rhinocerous
ACGCCTTCAAATAAAACTAATTAAAGGGCAAGCGGTCATTACACTGCTGGTTCCTCCAGAGCGGGGCCACCAACACAACTTTGTGTCCGTGTTCCCTGACTCGCCTGATTACCTGCGGGATCAGAGCATTCGGGGGAAAAGCACAAAGGAGGAGGTTGGGCCAGTCGCTGTCCTTCAAAAAGTAAGTTGGGCAATGAGAGTTGTCTTCTGAG
>NW_015683944.1:0-212 GCF_001515625.1 Sinocyclocheilus rhinocerous
AGTTTGAGAGTCAAAATCTGCTAAGAGGTATAAAATGTAAAAAATGACGTTAAAAAGGTTTTTCATGTATCATCTTTTATTGCAAAATGAAACAAGATTTTATCAAACTTTGATAATTTGATAAATAAATTTGATAACAACTGAGATGGTAGTGATTAAACTACATGTTATAAAAATCACATTTCCAGTTCAGTAATATATATCTTTATTTA
>NW_015683945.1:0-212 GCF_001515625.1 Sinocyclocheilus rhinocerous
ATAAAACACGAGTTGACTAAATCTGTTTAGGTTGGTTTACTAAATAATTTAAGACTGTATTTGATTGGTCAGTGTAAGCCAAGTGTAAGATGTAATTTGATTGGGCATGAAATGTGTATGTTTGAATCTGATTGGCTGCTGACTCTGTTCACCTTCGGTGTGGAGGCGGGTCTGTTCTTCTGATAGGTCAGATCAGCGCTGCAGATACTGCC
>NW_015683946.1:0-212 GCF_001515625.1 Sinocyclocheilus rhinocerous
ACGGGAGCAGAATGCCTCAGTTCTGCGAGAGGAAATACACAGTCTCCTCGCAAAACGTGCTGTAGAGACAGTGCCCCTAGCAGATTGCGAGAGCAGCTTCTACAGTCATTATTTTCTGGTACCAATGAAAGACGGTGGACTCCGCCCAAACTTGAACCTGAGACCATTGAATCGCGCGCTTTCGAAGCGCTCGTTCAAAATGATTATGCTGA
>NW_015683947.1:0-212 GCF_001515625.1 Sinocyclocheilus rhinocerous
ATAAAATCGTCTGCTAAATATCTAAATGTAAATGTAAATGTAAATTTAAATTTGGTTATTGTTATATAGATAGATATATAGATAAAAAAATCAATAATTAAAATGTCTAAATGTAAATTAAAATATCTAAATGTAAATGTAAATGTAAATTTGGTTATTGTTATATCGATAGATATATAGATAAAAAAGCAATAATTAAAATAATAAATGTA
>NW_015683948.1:0-212 GCF_001515625.1 Sinocyclocheilus rhinocerous
ATAAATACACTTTACTTACTAAAATAAAATGATTTAGCAGTAAGAGTATCATTCTCACTACACAAACTGAGCCACAGTCATTTTTAAATGGCATAATTATATAGAATGAATCACAACCTACTAAACAATGTCAGAAATACTCTTTATACATACCTGGAAGAATCCTAACTGTCACATATTAAAGTTTTATTAAAATTTTATTTATAATATAA
>NW_015683949.1:0-212 GCF_001515625.1 Sinocyclocheilus rhinocerous
TATGTATAAAATAAATAACCTAAAATTTAATTAAATTAATAACACTGGCACATGCCCAAAATATAATAATAATAATAATAATAGTAGTAGTGTATTCTTCTTCTTATATAAAACACATTTTTAAATATTGTAAAAAGCAAATTTAAATAATAATACTAATAAAAAAATAATAATAATGTATTATTATTATATAAACATTTTAAATATTGTAA
>NW_015683950.1:0-212 GCF_001515625.1 Sinocyclocheilus rhinocerous
ATAATACTTGTTAATTTTGAAATAATGTATTGTTGCTCATGTTGTTCGTCTAGGTTGTTTTTTGTGTCATAACAGACTGTTTTTCTTATTTATGTACAAAGTAGCCTTGTAATAAGCGAGAAAATGTATAATGATATCTCTTACATAACAGCTCTTATCCATTTCATAATACCTAGAGGAGAAAAGAACAAGTGAATCATCTCTTTAGTGGT
>NW_015683951.1:0-212 GCF_001515625.1 Sinocyclocheilus rhinocerous
TAATTTCCACTGACAAGGGGCAGGATTGCTTTCTAATTACTGATAAATTTCAGCTGGTGTCTTGGCTTTCCATTTCTTTTTGCACCTCCCTTTCTTCATGTGTTCAATGCTTTTTCCCTGTCTCATTCCACTTTATTACACAGAACTTAATTTCTGAACTTATTTGCTTTGTTTTATTTGTATGTATGGATTACTTGGGTTGTTACCAACAT
>NW_015683952.1:0-212 GCF_001515625.1 Sinocyclocheilus rhinocerous
AACTTTTCAACGACATTCTAATTTATTGAGATGCACCTGTATATAAAGATATAAAATGTAAAAGAAAATGCATCCATATTGATTTTGAGGTGAAATATGACATTTCCTAAAACAGTCTTCAGTTACTTTATGATATATATATATATATTAATTTGGGGGTAATATGACAGATTTCCTAAAGCAGGCTTCAATTATATTATGGAAAAAAAAAA
>NW_015683953.1:0-212 GCF_001515625.1 Sinocyclocheilus rhinocerous
GTTATCATGTTTTTATTGTGTTTTATTGTTAGTTAGCTGTATTTTGTTTAGTTATTTTTACTTAATCAAAATAACCCAACTACAGTTTGAGATTAATTGGAATGCACAATGAAAATACTTTAAAAATTAAAATTGTTAAAAACTGTTATCTGTTTTTGCAAACGAACTCTTCATATATGCAGACAGATGGATAGATAGATAGATAGATAGAT
>NW_015683954.1:0-212 GCF_001515625.1 Sinocyclocheilus rhinocerous
AAATGCATGTGACGTTGCTGAAGAGTGCAGTTAAAGTAAAATATAACTAAAATAATATGTTGAGAGAAAATGGTTCTTAAACACATGGAATCTCTTTTCAGTGGCTATGATAAGATGTCCTATTTGAACTACTTTGCTTGTTTTATCTAAACTGAGAGATTCAGTGAAGTTCTCATAACTGACACTTTCAGTCTCTTCCTGTTCAGCATCAC
>NW_015683955.1:0-212 GCF_001515625.1 Sinocyclocheilus rhinocerous
AAAACAAAAATAACGACTTTATTCAACAATTCTTCTCATCCCGTCTGCTAAAGAGCACCACCATTGTTGGGAGTATCACGACGCATGCACTTGCTTCCGCTTCATGTAAACAACGCATGCACGTGATAACATAAGAATCAGAATTGAAGAATTGAGAAGAATAGTTAAATAAAGTTATTTTTGTTTTCTTTGCGCAAAAAAAGTATTCTCGT
>NW_015683956.1:0-212 GCF_001515625.1 Sinocyclocheilus rhinocerous
ATAAGAGTCTTATCTAACAAAACCATCAGTCATTTTCTTAAAAAAAAAAAAAAATACAAATTTATATAATTTAAACCACAAATGCTCGTCTTGCACTAGCTGGACTTCATGCATTATGAAAGGCATTGAAACTGCAATTTGGACCTTCAACCCGCTGATCCCCATCTAAGTCCATTATATGGAGAACAATCCTGGAATGTTTTCCTCAAAAA
>NW_015683957.1:0-212 GCF_001515625.1 Sinocyclocheilus rhinocerous
AGTTACTTCTGTCAAATGATGACACCGTTTCCATTTTTGGGTGAACTGTTCCTTTAAATAATGCATGCGCTCTTTGTTTACAGCTTTAGGCCAGACATGACATGCGTTCAATACAGCTAAACGATCCCAATCTGCGCTCAGGAGTGTTCGGTACTTACATTTGGGAACTCACGGTGAGGCTGTCTGGCAAACCTTCAACCCGCGGCACTCTA
>NW_015683958.1:0-212 GCF_001515625.1 Sinocyclocheilus rhinocerous
ATATAATTAATTTATTTATATTTAAAAGACATATTTTAAATAAATGAATTAAAATATTAATTTTGTATTATTTAAAAAATATTTTTAAATGTATTTATCTTTAGCTCAATTGGCGAGATCACTTATCAATAGCAAAATTAAGATTTATTTATGTATATTTAAATAATATATATTTTTAAATAAAATAATTTAAAATCTACAGTCATCATTTA
>NW_015683959.1:0-212 GCF_001515625.1 Sinocyclocheilus rhinocerous
CTCCAGAAATGTAACAACACGTAAATTCTACGCGGACCACAAGTGTCTGTTACAACCCCACCCTTTCAGGTAAAAAAAAATCTGCGAAAGCCCCGCATTTCCTCATACGCATTTCCGCTTGCGACATAACAACATTGAAAGCAAAGATGGACCAAGTTGAGGAGCGGCTGGCCGAGGAAGTCCGAAAATACGTACATCTGTACGACACCTCT
>NW_015683960.1:0-212 GCF_001515625.1 Sinocyclocheilus rhinocerous
CCCAGGTGGAGCTCGTCAGCTAATCACCTTAACAAGCACAATACGCATATATACAGCCAACTTACCTCTGTTCCACAACAGTTTTCCAGCATTCGGTTTTGCTCCTTTGGCCATTATATTACAGACTCAACTTTTTCCAAGCTTAACCTCGCCTCCACCGGTGAGATTTCCAACTTCTTCCCCGACATCCTCGTATCATTCGGCCATGCCAA
>NW_015683961.1:0-212 GCF_001515625.1 Sinocyclocheilus rhinocerous
ATATACACACGTGTGTGTGTGTATATAATCATATTTAATTCCACTGTAATGTATGTTTATAAAATAATTTTTTTTACAAACGTATTTTTTCTAGTCCAAAAATAGATAGATAGATAGATAGTAATAAAAAATACAAACAATGCATATTTTTTTTTAAATCATATAAATATGTATATGTGTATATACAGTGGTGTGAAAAAGTGTTGGCCCCC
>NW_015683962.1:0-211 GCF_001515625.1 Sinocyclocheilus rhinocerous
GCAGCTGCAGCCTCAACACACACACACACACACACACACACAGGCAATGGGAAGTTCGCTCCCTTTGCCAGACACTTTTTCACCCTAGTTCCACTCGCTCGCTCAAACACACACACACTCAGGCTGCGCAGTGAAGCTCTATGAGCCCGCGCTTGGGAAAAACTCGCCCAGCGATTCAGCTGTCACTCATCCGTGAGCACAGGCCGGGCGA
>NW_015683963.1:0-212 GCF_001515625.1 Sinocyclocheilus rhinocerous
ATAAAAACATCACAATAATCCACAAGAAATCTACACCACTCCAGTACACCAGTTAATGACTTGAGAAGTGAAAAGCTGCGTGTTTGTAAGAAACAAAACCATCATTAAGACACTAACTTTAAACCATTGCTTCCAGCTAAAATATGCGTCCCTAATCCATAATAACTCTTCCTCCAGTGATAAAGTCCATCTCCTGTTGTCTCTCACATCAA
>NW_015683964.1:0-212 GCF_001515625.1 Sinocyclocheilus rhinocerous
ATATATTTATAAATATATATATATTTATAGTAATTTGTTATTATACTTACTAATAAAATATTGTATAATAAATAAATTATATAGTGTATTTCCTAATATAATTATTTATTTTTAATAATTTATTTCTGTGATATGTATGCAGCAGTGCACAGTAAGCTGGAAACAGTATGCTTGTATTGCATTCAGCCGGTGTGTTTGGTAAAAAGAAGGCA
>NW_015683965.1:0-212 GCF_001515625.1 Sinocyclocheilus rhinocerous
TTATACATAAAATCATTGCAATAAATAGAGCGGTAAAACATGTCTTTTATGTGACAGTGTCACAACCTTATTGTTGATTGTTCAAAATGGTGATTTGAAGTATGTTGATTTGAAGTGTCAGTTTTTGCACTATGATTACAGTCAAACCTTAACTCATACACACACACAAATATTAAAGGGTTAGTTCACCCAAAAATGAAAATTAGGCCATA
>NW_015683966.1:0-212 GCF_001515625.1 Sinocyclocheilus rhinocerous
ATATCCACAATACACATTTAAGTGTTTATTTTATTTCCCTTTTTATTGCACTCTATTTGCGTGTGTAGATTTAAATTATAATACACGTGGTTTTCTCAAAAGTATTTTATTTTCTCCTGCGCTGAGCCAGAAATCTCCACTTCAGTAGAATTTACATATCACTATACGTTCCGGTTTTGTTCTTATCGAGAGTGATTTGTTCATATATCCTT
>NW_015683967.1:0-212 GCF_001515625.1 Sinocyclocheilus rhinocerous
AGAACTCCATGAAATGACTTTGCTCCATAAATATCACATAAACTAATTCTGGTGTCAGGAACATGCAACAGCTGCTATGATGAAATACGTTTTTTTTCCATTAAAAAAAAAAATATATTACCACTATTATTTTATAGGCTTTTAATTAAGCCCTTATTAAATTCAAATACTTTGAAATATATTTGCTAAAAAAACGTTGTCACATGAACAGG
>NW_015683968.1:0-211 GCF_001515625.1 Sinocyclocheilus rhinocerous
ACACACACACACACACACACACACACACACACAAGCCCCGGTTCATGATGATCCTCACAGTCTGATCAACTCTGCTGTTTGCATTTTCATTTAGCAAATGCTCTTTTTGGACTGGACAGTTCAGAGTTACTTCTGTGTGTGTCTTTGTTTTTCTCTGTGTTTGTGGGTGCAGATAAATGATTAATGCAGATTTGAGTGTGTGTGTGTGTGT
>NW_015683969.1:0-212 GCF_001515625.1 Sinocyclocheilus rhinocerous
ACTTGTATCTATAAACTGGAAACTAGATATCTAGAAACTAGAATAGCATTGAGACTTGGCAGTTGAATATATAGTACATCCAGCTTTCCCCACATACTCACAGTATACTTAAATAAAGCATTATATACTATATAGCAAATCTCAGCTGCATGATTGCTGACATTGTTGCAAAATTTAAAGGGGTCATATGATGTTGCTAAAAAGAACATTAT
>NW_015683970.1:0-212 GCF_001515625.1 Sinocyclocheilus rhinocerous
ATATATACTGTATGTGTGTGTATTTATATATACATAATAAATAATTGTTTGACAGCACTAATATATATATATATATACATATACACACAAATAATGAACATTCTCTGACCTTCAGGACATCCAAAATGATTAGAACAAATTTTGACTAGCTTGAATGAACGTAATCTACAAGACTCCAGTATATCAATTAATGTCTTGTGAAGTGAAAGTCG
>NW_015683971.1:0-212 GCF_001515625.1 Sinocyclocheilus rhinocerous
AAAGAAAACAAGGGATGTCACATTTTGTTTGTTTGTGGTAATTCAGCATTATGCCACCAATGCCGATGATTGAGATTAACAACTTCTTATATTTCTGCTCATTCATGTTTTTAGCTCGTCTGCCCATGCCTAATCTTACCAGAGATTCTTCACAAAATCTTTCTTCATCATCATCATCATCATCACAGCAGAATTGTTCATTGCTGTGTTCA
>NW_015683972.1:0-212 GCF_001515625.1 Sinocyclocheilus rhinocerous
AATAGCTCAAAGCTCATGGGCAATCCACCCTGTTCCACTAAGATGTGCACACCATTGAAAACAGCTGTGTACTTTGATTACCTTTGCTCTGCGGCTCATTGCTGAAGCCATTTAGGGATCCATATTTGTGTTTTTACTCATTGGTCAAATGGGTGGGGAACATGTTTAAGTCAGTATGAAATTGCTCTTTGTTGTACTGTGAAAGCTTAAGC
>NW_015683973.1:0-212 GCF_001515625.1 Sinocyclocheilus rhinocerous
TTTCTCTCAAAAAAAATCTTACTGACCGCAAACTTTTGAACAGTATATAGCAAATGAAGTCAAACTTCTGTTTTTGTTAAATGGGACTTTCGTTCTTTAATATTGACGTTTATGACTAATTGTCAACAGTAGGAGTCCAAACTAGACCACTCGAGGTCCAAGAACCAGATATTTTGCAATTGTGCAATGCAAACACTGTCGTTATTGTATCT
>NW_015683974.1:0-212 GCF_001515625.1 Sinocyclocheilus rhinocerous
ATAGCCAAATTATGTAAAACCATCAGTCAAGCCATAATATCCTGTGGTCAAATATATTTAAAATGCTAAGACTTCAAAAGCAGAACAAATACCCAAATGCATTTGTGATTTATTGTCATAGCTCATGCTATAACCTATATTTTGCATAGCTGCTGCTAGTTATTAACTTATATAATAATTATTATTGGAAATGTTTGCTAAGGCCCATATGT
>NW_015683975.1:0-212 GCF_001515625.1 Sinocyclocheilus rhinocerous
ATAGCCAAATTATGTAAAACCATCAGTCAAGCCATAATATCCTGTAGTCAAATATATTTTAAATGCTACGACTTCAAAAGCAGAACAAATACCCAAATGCACTTGTGATTTATTGTCATAGCTCATGCTATAACCTATATTTTGCATAGCTGCTGCTAGTTATTAAGTTATATAATAATTATTATTGGAAATGTTTGCTAAGGCCCATATGT
>NW_015683976.1:0-212 GCF_001515625.1 Sinocyclocheilus rhinocerous
ATAGATAGATAGATAGATAGATCAATCATTCCAAACTTGTTTGACTTCAATTCTTCTGCAGAACACACACACAAAAACAAATTATATATATAAAATATTCTATTTTAATATAATATTAAAATATTTGATTGCAGTTAACACACTGGCCCCGCCCCCCAGACCTGTACGTCATCTTACATTTTATATAGTTGACTGTTGACAAATATGATGCA
>NW_015683977.1:0-212 GCF_001515625.1 Sinocyclocheilus rhinocerous
ATATTTATAATTAATTATAACTAGTTATGATTATTCATATTTCCCTTTTGAGCTGATTCGCTACAAATAGTTGAAAAATAAATACTCATATCCATATATATAAGATACGGCAAGGTTTGATTGATCTGGGATGCATCAGGAACAACCCCGAAAGAGCTAGCATTTTCTTTTCATGACCCTAATTGGATTGGACCAGTATATGGAAATTCTGG
>NW_015683978.1:0-212 GCF_001515625.1 Sinocyclocheilus rhinocerous
ATAGTTTCATTTAATTAATTTCTTTTTTATTAATTAATAAAAAATAAAAAAACATGCTAAAACTAAGCTAATCCATTGGATGTGCAGTGAAAATTAATTAATCCTGTCAATTAGCATGGAGGGTCGAGATGTGCTAAAACTGCCTTCACTAAAAGTAAAGTTTAGCAATTTAAAAGCAGTTTTTAGGGGTATTTTTTCTTATCCAAAAGAGG
>NW_015683979.1:0-212 GCF_001515625.1 Sinocyclocheilus rhinocerous
AAAGAGCATGTAACATGATTTAGCAACTGACATCTTAAATCCCCATGTCCATCTTTCAATTCTTATTATAGCATTATGAATATTATTAATCATATGTCTAATATTTTTTCCTCTTTTCCATATAGCCCCATCATCTGCATATAATGAATACCCAATACCTGTACCACCATTCTCAAAGATGTCATTTATCATGATGTTAAACAGAATTGGGC
>NW_015683980.1:0-212 GCF_001515625.1 Sinocyclocheilus rhinocerous
GGCTCAGAAATACAACCACCACATCACATACAACACATACTAGTAGAGAATATAATAAAAAAATTTAAATTAATAATAAGTAATCAATAAATACATAACCTTACCTAGTGTTATTTAATAGCTTAATATGACGTGCTATTTAGTGGATGATATCTCAGACTTGATGTACACGCAGGTTGCCAGATTGACCACACAACCGGAACGAGCGCACT
>NW_015683981.1:0-212 GCF_001515625.1 Sinocyclocheilus rhinocerous
TAACACCAAACAACTGAATGCATCTTTAAATGTACTATTTTGTCTGTTTTTAATCTATATGTTTGCCATTGTTATTTCTGTACAAAAAATTAAGTTAAAAATAAGCTTTTTCATCACAAGTTCCATCACAAGTTTGACATTTCAAACACTGTTTCTTGTTTTGGATAGTTTTTCCCAATGCGCCAATGGCAAGCATATTTTCACTGCTTGAA
>NW_015683982.1:0-212 GCF_001515625.1 Sinocyclocheilus rhinocerous
ATCAAATGAAAAATTGTGTTTTTGATTGGTCCAGACGCTACACCACCTCGACTGAGAGCTGGATAATTTGCTCCCTCAGCTACAGAATTACTGCTAGCCATTCCAGCATTAGCCGTAGATTGACTTGATACTTCTCAGAACATAGCATTTGGGATGCGACATTTCCAATCTATGGGCTGCTCTTTCAGAGTGCCACGAGAACCCCTAGAACG
>NW_015683983.1:0-212 GCF_001515625.1 Sinocyclocheilus rhinocerous
ACTGCTAGGCTAAAATGAACCCAAATCGAGCTAGACATTAAACCTGCAAATCTTTAAACCTTTAATTAAACCTTTAAAATCACTTTTACACACACAGAATGACTATCAAAAGGTCAATATTTACTTAAAACAAGAGAAAACAGTCAAAAGTAACATGTAAGAAGAAATGCAGAAAAGTATGGCATTAACAGCTGCAGAGTTTATAAATGAAG
>NW_015683984.1:0-212 GCF_001515625.1 Sinocyclocheilus rhinocerous
ATCATTTTCGTAATGATTCATTCGTGCTCAGAAAAGTCCCTGTGGCAAATGAGAGGAGTTTTCAGGACAGTTCATTTGGTGCCACTTGGGGAAGCAGAAATTACACCATTTCCCTCTGAAAGTACACCATTTACCTCTTTATTATTATTATGAATGTGTATGAATGAATTATGAATATGAATGAATGTTTGTTGCTTGGCAAGATGCTGTTT
>NW_015683985.1:0-212 GCF_001515625.1 Sinocyclocheilus rhinocerous
ATCAGTGCAGAAGAAAGTAGGATGGACTGTGTGGTAGAGGACATGACTGGAGAGGAGGAGAGGAGAAAGAGGCAGAGCGCAAAATACTTTGCCCAGCCACGACAACGCTGGAGAAGAATTGAAGCAGCATCCGTGTCTTCTTTTGAGAGGAAAATCGTTGAGGCAATAGAAACCTCCAGCTGTCCTGCCCCTGCTGGATCAGAAGATCCTGA
>NW_015683986.1:0-212 GCF_001515625.1 Sinocyclocheilus rhinocerous
ATCAGCTTTGTTACATGATGCTCTTTAGGAAGGATCAGTGGATGCCTAAATGAATGAGTGTATGATGAGTGACTTAGCCTACCTCCCACCTTGATCATACCATCCTTGTGAAGGCATCCAAGTAATGAAGTTTACTATGACTTGGAAGTTGTTTTCCTCGACTCAAGACATCGATCTCTTTCTGATACATTTGCTTTTGTACTCCTTTTAGA
>NW_015683987.1:0-212 GCF_001515625.1 Sinocyclocheilus rhinocerous
ATCCAACAGACCTAATAACATTTAGGAAAAAAACAAAGAGTAGGAAATCATTTTTATACAATACAAACCTATATTTAAGCATATACATTTATCTAAATGTCTTATTGTTATTTCTGTAGAGTATCAATAGCATTGTGGCTGTAGTGTTCCCTTTGTAGACTGTCTTATTGTATTCTCTGGATTAAAGCAGCATTTCTTCCTGTTTTGTACGA
>NW_015683988.1:0-212 GCF_001515625.1 Sinocyclocheilus rhinocerous
CCGAAGACGAACGAAGCTTTTAGGGGTTTGGAACGACATGGGGGTGAGTGATTAATGACAAAATTTTCATTTTGGGGTTGAGTAACCCTTTAATATTAGATCTACTATAGGGCTTTGCTCAAATAAGGATGTGACTGGTCCGAGCTTCAGCTTACCACCTCCACCTCCAAAGAACATTATTTTGTGTATTTGGTGTAATGAAATGTGTTTAT
>NW_015683989.1:0-212 GCF_001515625.1 Sinocyclocheilus rhinocerous
AACTATCTTAGATGTATCCTTCCTGAATGCTATTTGCTCAGTTACCAGCTAATTAAATCTAAATTTAATTACATTTATCTTTCTATCTAGAGAAGAATCATTAAGTTATTGGGTGCTTTTAGCAACACAGATCTTACAGTTGATCACGAGTGCTGCTGATTGTTCCCAGTACCAGATTGATTACCCTGTTTTAATAATAGCAGTCAGCTAAT
>NW_015683990.1:0-212 GCF_001515625.1 Sinocyclocheilus rhinocerous
ATCTAATAATTTACTCAGATGGCTGAATTGTGAAAGGTGTTTGAACTAATGTGTATGTACTGCATGTTTCACACACTCACACACTCAGATCTTCTCATGATTCAGTGTTTTCAGAGTGGATTCATATCGTACGTACTCTGACATTATTAGTTTTAAGAAATCTTTAAAGACTCATCTTTTTAAAGCTGCTTATTGTAATTGAGTATGTTTTA
>NW_015683991.1:0-212 GCF_001515625.1 Sinocyclocheilus rhinocerous
ATATATATATATATATATAGAGAGAGAGAGAGAGAGATAGAGAGAACCTCCATTCTTTCTTCTTCCTTTCTATACATCCTTCCTTCCTTCTTTCTTTCTATCTTTCTTTCTTTCTTTCTTTCTATTTCTATCAATCCATCCATCCAATATATCTTATAACACAAGGTCTAACACACATAATTAGTCTCTGTGTGTGTGTGTGTGTGTGTGTG
>NW_015683992.1:0-212 GCF_001515625.1 Sinocyclocheilus rhinocerous
ATCTTCCACTGCATGTTGAGAACCATTAATTAATATGATAATTAGCCTGCTTTTAATATGCAAAATAGACACTTGTGTGCAATAATTTCAACACTTGTGCAGAAATGGTAGTGAAATCACAATTTTTACGTTATTCTGCTATGTAAACTTCTTTACCGCCCACTCTTTCTATCCCAAAGTTGTTCATTGTTTTTGTATCATTCAGCAGAGAT
>NW_015683993.1:0-212 GCF_001515625.1 Sinocyclocheilus rhinocerous
ATATTGTAGAAACTTAATTTGCTGTAAAGTTGCTTTGCAACAATTAGTATTGTGAAAAGCGCTGTACAAATAAACTTGAACTGAATTGAACTGAATTGAAAATGTAGAATATAATAGCATTAACAATATCGACAAAATAGTTATGGTTCTTCAATGTTGGAATTAAAAGACACAATAAATATATAGATTCAATGTTAGACATGTTAATGACA
>NW_015683994.1:0-212 GCF_001515625.1 Sinocyclocheilus rhinocerous
TGTGCATTAGGTTTAGATTTGTGCAAAGTGTGGAAATCGTATTGGTGATTATTAGTTTACAGATGTAAGTACTGGAATTAGGAAGTTATTCTGAAGACAACCTGGGAAGAGAGACAAATCTTTTATCCAACTACTGAGTAATATTTCAGTGCTTGGGGGTTGTAGCCTTCGGAGATTGTAATTAGAAATACTGTAGTGACTGTTAATTACTC
>NW_015683995.1:0-212 GCF_001515625.1 Sinocyclocheilus rhinocerous
CTAATTTAAGCTAATTCTTTTAATGAATCATTAAAAATGACCTTGGTTCTGATTCTTGGTTTGAATCAGTCTGACGAATCCTTCACTGAATGAACTCACTGAATCTGAGTGGTTATTGAATATCTGATTATTTACTGAACTGCAAGTTATCGTTACCTTCAGCGATATTCGTCTCGAAATGAAGCAAGTTGTTGTAATGAAGGTTTGTTAAA
>NW_015683996.1:0-212 GCF_001515625.1 Sinocyclocheilus rhinocerous
ACAAAAATGTATATAATCTGTCACCACATTATTTAGCTCATTTAAATCCTCACTAGTATCCATAAAGACATGCCATGCTGTACAATCAAAACATCCTCTAAGACATTCCACAGATTCCTCGTTCCATATCTGGATGGTTCTCAGCTCAGGCTTGCTGGTTGTAAGCCGCTGTTTATAAAGAGGAACCAAATGTATCACATTGTGGTCTGAAT
>NW_015683997.1:0-212 GCF_001515625.1 Sinocyclocheilus rhinocerous
ATCCACCGCAATGTCCAACTGTCCTGAGCGCGTTCACAACATCCGTCGCGTGGCACGTGTACGTGCTCTGGCATAGTAGACGCATGAGCTTGAAGCGATCTGTCGCGCATATACGCCACTCATTGGTTTTGTCTGTGTATGTTTGTTTGTTTTTTTACTCTCAAAGTCGTGGAGCCCATTGACTGCCATTATATGACTGACAGACTGCAACG
>NW_015683998.1:0-212 GCF_001515625.1 Sinocyclocheilus rhinocerous
ATCCGAGATGTAGGTGACTTTTTTTCTTCAGTAGAACAGTAAAGACGTTTTTAGGTGAAACCGTTGTCTTTGGCAATTCAAAAACTGCACATCTGTGGCTGCCGGTTTTTGAGAGTCAAAAAAACATATACAGACAAGACCAAATTACCAGTGGCTCCTGACAACACATTGAGGTCTTATGAAGTGAAACGATCGGTCTGTGCAAGAAACTG
>NW_015683999.1:0-212 GCF_001515625.1 Sinocyclocheilus rhinocerous
TTTTCTACAGTCCATTATGTTCTTTTTGTTTTCTTATGCAGTGCGCTAAATAATCGTTTGTAAGGGGGACAGAAAAACTTTAACATAATATTATAATGTAATAATATTAGCTGTTAAATGCAGTAATACCATGCAATTACAATCACATATAGCCTATAGATAATGGCTTAAGTGCTTCTGTTTTCCCCCTTTTAAATAGGCCTATTTAAGAA
>NW_015684000.1:0-212 GCF_001515625.1 Sinocyclocheilus rhinocerous
ATCGAACATTAACTGAAAAGGGAAAGGAATTTCAGAAGGAAAAAATGAAGGGATTATTACTTCTCTTTGACAGTATTTATGAACGCTGGAAAGTTTTGACTAAGGTGGCTAAAAAATCTGTAATCAAACAAGATCCCAGTAATATCCTCCAAGAACACATTAAAGGTATTCAAAGAGAAGAATCTGAGCTGAACAGTGTTTATGATGAATAC
>NW_015684001.1:0-212 GCF_001515625.1 Sinocyclocheilus rhinocerous
ATTAAATCAATTATATATATATATATATATAAATAAACACTTAAAAAAATAGAGCAGAGAACAGGAAAAAGAAGGAAAAATTTAGAAAGAGGGGAAAGAAAGGGCGGATTATAGTTAGGCAACGCTAACGTGACTAACGTCTAGGCTGATCTTTTCTACTGAACCAAAGAGGACGAGGGGGGAACTGTATAGTACCATACACTGTACCTCTG
>NW_015684002.1:0-212 GCF_001515625.1 Sinocyclocheilus rhinocerous
ATTAAAGAACACAGACGCAACCAGATCATTTCCATAATGACCAGCACTATCTACCAAGAGAAGCACAGATTACTGCCTGCTTTAAGACATGCTTTTTTTGGCCGCTATATAATGGCACAAATACCAGTGATTTGACGTGCGCGAACGTTAGTAAATCGCTTTGCGTAATTCATTTAAATACTCTCCTCCCATAAATTTTGCGTCTGAAAGGG
>NW_015684003.1:0-212 GCF_001515625.1 Sinocyclocheilus rhinocerous
ACAACTTGCAAGACATTCACAATTGGTCTTTTAAACAAGTCTGTATTCACTAAAGAAATTAGTCTTTATCCTACCAGTAGCGTCTCAAAGTTGATGAACACATTGTGTCTTTTCCCAGCTGTCTTTGAACAAACTCAGAATGTGTTTACTCCAAACTCAATGGCTGCATCCGTGCATGCTTTAGCAATCTTTCTCCTTTGGTTTTATAACCA
>NW_015684004.1:0-212 GCF_001515625.1 Sinocyclocheilus rhinocerous
ATATATAAGAAGACAATAATAAAAATTGTTGTTGTGATTTGATCTAAACGAAAACAGCGTATCTGTGTGGTGCGGCTGACACAGAACAACATACGCTGTTTGCGTCCAGCGGATACTCTCCAAAATGGCGCTATGGTGACAGAGGAGACGAATTGTTGAATAAAGTTGTTTTTTTTCTTTTTCTTTTGTGCACAAAAAGGATTCTCGTAGCT
>NW_015684005.1:0-212 GCF_001515625.1 Sinocyclocheilus rhinocerous
ATAATTTCAATTGCACAGTGTTTATACACCATGATGACAATAAAATTCACTATTCCCAATGATGACTTTAATAATGCAAATTACAAAACAAACCCAAAGATGTCTGTATGCATTGCAGTAATAATCATTAGTGAGTAATATTCATGAAAATAATATGACAAATCAAAACTTTACGGTTCACACGAGTGTAAAAAATTGTGAAATGTAAACTC
>NW_015684006.1:0-212 GCF_001515625.1 Sinocyclocheilus rhinocerous
GATAAAAGCGTCTGCTAAATGCATAAATGATTATTATTATTATTATTACATTATTAATTATTATATTAAGCTGGTTACAAGTGAAAGTGGATCTCACACATTTCATGGCCTCCTGCCAGTCATTGTCAATACAAACATTACACAGATCTTCCTCCCATTTACGAGCCACCGTGTTCAAGAGTCCAGACATTAGAGTATAGAAAAGAATAAAA
>NW_015684007.1:0-212 GCF_001515625.1 Sinocyclocheilus rhinocerous
ATGAAAGGTGCATATTTGATTAGCAATTGTGATTATTTGCTTAACAGCCCACATTATATTGTAATATTATATAATACAATATATTACATTATATTGTAACATTTTTTAAATAAAGCTATATGATAATTATTCAACCCCTATTCAACATGTTTTTAAGTCACTTATTTGTATAGTAAGGGCAGGGCACAAAATTGTGCTAAAAGACAACTAGG
>NW_015684008.1:0-212 GCF_001515625.1 Sinocyclocheilus rhinocerous
ATGAAAGGTGCATATTTGATTAGCAATTGTGATTATTTGCTTAACTGCCCACATTATATTTTAATATTATATAATACAATATATTACATTATATTGTAACATTTTTTAAATAAAGCTATATGATAATAATTCAACCCCTATTCAACATGTTTTTAAGTCACTTATTAGTATAGTAAGGGCAGGGCACAAAATTGTGCTAAAAGACAACTAGG
>NW_015684009.1:0-212 GCF_001515625.1 Sinocyclocheilus rhinocerous
CAAACATCTCACACTTACATTATACTTAATATTAATTAATATTAATATTATATAGTGTCCCTGTGGCTCAGTGGTGGAGCATTGCATTAGCAGCGCAAAAGGATGTGGGTTCGATTCCCAAAGAACACACATACTGGTATAAAATGTATAGTCTGAATGCACTGTAAGTCGCTTTGTATAAAAGCATCTACTAAATGCATAAATGATTATTA
>NW_015684010.1:0-212 GCF_001515625.1 Sinocyclocheilus rhinocerous
AACAAAGAAAGCACTAGTTTATCAAATTATTAAAATGTTAATGCACTCTCCTTACTGTTTTTCCCTGACACATTCATAATCATTACTTTCGCCGGTGCGCTGTGGCAAGCTTTATGCGTGCGCTTGTGCGCTTATTAGACTATGTAGGCAATTAAAGGCTCATTATGATGATTTAAATGGTTTATTAATAAACGTGCGATTAGTCGACTAAT
>NW_015684011.1:0-212 GCF_001515625.1 Sinocyclocheilus rhinocerous
ATTATAGCCTGCCTAGAAAGCGAGCAAATAGCGCTTCCATCTAACCTTAATCACTAAAAAGCTCACTCCCTTCAATTTATCGCAATCTCACGATTCCGTGAACTGCAAATAATATCTTATTTACATCGTGTCTATGTGTGGCCTTTAGCATTCCGTGAATTCTGACCGTGTCACCCTGTATCTATTTATATATTTCTTTATTAATATTTGAA
>NW_015684012.1:0-212 GCF_001515625.1 Sinocyclocheilus rhinocerous
ATTATTAATCTCTTGAAATGAAGTCATGTTCTTTTCTTTGCAAGCGTCAGGGTGCGTAGAAACCAAACAACTCAGTCGACAAACTACCAAGTCCGAATAAGAGAATTCCACGTGGTTTTAGAATCACAAAAGCTCTGACATTGTCCAAACAAAACAAATCATTTTTGGTGAGATTCTTAATAAGTGTTCCATGGATTTGATGCTACTGATTG
>NW_015684013.1:0-212 GCF_001515625.1 Sinocyclocheilus rhinocerous
AAGGCCGTAACGAAGCTTTTCGAATCTTTTAATCAACTGAACCAATTGCAAAAGAATTCAGTTTCGAAGCACTGGTCAAAACGCTGTAAATGCAATAAAAAAAAACTACTCAAACGTGCATAAAACTCCTTTTCCAAACCAATTCCAATCGTTTTTTGATATTGTAGTCTATTAAATGCAGTTAACAAATCATCTAATACCATTAAAAGTCT
>NW_015684014.1:0-212 GCF_001515625.1 Sinocyclocheilus rhinocerous
ATTCATGTTTATTTGTATAGCTCTTTTCATGATACAAATTGCTGCAAAGCAGCTTCACAGAAAATTGTAATCTCTACATTACATTTAGGAGTAGCTTATCTAAATTAAAATTAAAATACATATAAAATAAAATAAAAAATATAGGACGGAAAACTGAAACATAAACTTTTTAAAATTAAAAATGTTACTAAAACAGGAATGAAAATAAATTA
>NW_015684015.1:0-212 GCF_001515625.1 Sinocyclocheilus rhinocerous
AACAGTTGTGGAAACGGATACTTTTTTCAGGATTCTTTGATAAAAAGAAAGTCCGAAGAACAACAATTATTTGAAATAGCAATCTTTTGTCAAATTACATATGCCTTTACGGTCACTTTAAACCAATTGAATGTCTCCTTGCTGGAAAAAAAAGTATTAATTTTCTTAAAAAACAACAACAAAAAATTGACCCCAATTGAACAGCAATCATG
>NW_015684016.1:0-212 GCF_001515625.1 Sinocyclocheilus rhinocerous
TTTAACAAACCTTCATTACAACAACTTGCTTCATTTCGAGACGAACATCGCTGAAGGTAACGATAACTTGCAGTTCAGTAAATAATCAGATATTCAATAACCACTCAGATTCAGTGAGTTAATTCAGTGAAGGATTCGTCAGACTGATTCAAACCAAGAATCAGAAGCAAGGTCATTTTTAATGATTCATTAAAAGAATTAGCTTAAATTAG
>NW_015684017.1:0-212 GCF_001515625.1 Sinocyclocheilus rhinocerous
CTCCTCCAAACGCAAGACATCAGTGTAATAGTGTTCTGTTCCTTCCATTCTGTCAGTGTATTCATGTGTGCCTACTATGTCGACTTGAATGAAGACGATATTTCTTTCCAGCTGACCCTTTCAGCCTTTATCTATCATAGACATGCCCCCCTGCAAAGCCTATACACAGGTGTTCCCTCTGAACTGTGCCCTGGGACATGAGCGAAAACCAC
>NW_015684018.1:0-212 GCF_001515625.1 Sinocyclocheilus rhinocerous
ATTTATGCCAATTCAAAGTATAAATGTGGGGCCTTTTCCTTTTCCGTATTTAAAACAGTTTAATAAGCTTTGGTGAAACTCACCCCATGCCTACAGTTAGATGATGAGTTGCTTCAGCCAGACATTAGATACTTTTATAGATTATCATATTAATGCATCCTAGCTGAAAAAAAAATGTTTAGGTTTAGATCATAAAAAGATTATTAAAAAGG
>NW_015684019.1:0-212 GCF_001515625.1 Sinocyclocheilus rhinocerous
GTATCTATTCTGTCTTGTTTGGCTCTCCTCTTGGGAAAGTAACTCTCCACGGTATTCAAGAATGAACACCTCTACTTAATATAAAGATAGAGATGGCATGGTCTTGAATATTAAGTGTCTCTGTAGAAATTAAGTAGTTCTTTATTCAATTGACCTGGCCTTTAAAGGGCATGCACACATTAATTACAGGACATGCAACCTTCTTCCAACAT
>NW_015684020.1:0-212 GCF_001515625.1 Sinocyclocheilus rhinocerous
AAAAAAATGTTTGTGCTACAGACATAGTGAAAGATGTATAAAACACTATTTATATTTCAAAGCAGCACATCCTGGAATGTTTTATTCATGAAATACTGGAAATGTTAGAAGAGGGGTTCTTATTCTTTTCCAGCAACTCCCTTCTGGTATTTCTTATTTGAGACATAAGTGACATTTAGATTGTGTACTTTTTTTTTTTTTGTCTTTCTATC
>NW_015684021.1:0-212 GCF_001515625.1 Sinocyclocheilus rhinocerous
GTAATAGATGGTGAAACAAGACACGATTTGTAATAGTTTCAAATAGTTTTTTATTAGTTTTAATTTTAAAGCCATAATTAAAAGTACTTTGGTATTGCTTTTTTTATTTTATTTACATATGTGACTTGAAGGAATCCAAAAGTAATCAGATTACATTACTTTCATACTGTGGTACTTGGATTACATTACTGAATACTTTTTTAATGAAGTAA
>NW_015684022.1:0-212 GCF_001515625.1 Sinocyclocheilus rhinocerous
ATTTCTCCAAATCTGTTCCCAAGAAAAACAAACCAATCTACGTCATGGATGGCAAGGCTGAGTAAATGTTCAGCAAATTTTCATTTTTTTGTGTGAATTATTCCTTTAAAGGCACAATTACTATCTGCTGCAACAGGAGGGCATTCGTGGTAGTGTAAAAATAAATGCCTTTAAGTAGGGTGACCATACGTGCCATTTTCCCAGGACGCGTC
>NW_015684023.1:0-212 GCF_001515625.1 Sinocyclocheilus rhinocerous
TTTTAATTACAGAGGTGTTTACAAAGACATTAATTAATTAATAGCAATTTTCTAATATTTAACTTACCTTTATAAAATGTCTCAAAATCAAATAGTCTAGTGATTGTCGACTTTAATTTTAAACAGAACAGAACCGTTTTTAGAAGAGCAGCACATCTGAATGTACAGTACCTTTATCTGATGTCTTACAAATTTCAAACAGCCTCGTGACT
>NW_015684024.1:0-212 GCF_001515625.1 Sinocyclocheilus rhinocerous
ATTTTTTGACAAATGAATGACAGAAATGGTTTAGAAATGAATGAATATTCTATTCCATTCTAACATTGAATAGCCAAGGTAAACAAACTAAGAGCAGAGATGCTACTCAAAGGAACAATCCCATGTACTGATGTGTAAAGTTGAAGTCACAATGAAACTCAATCAACTATCAACCAAGTTATCTTACCAACAGCTTTATATAGCATCCAGGC
>NW_015684025.1:0-212 GCF_001515625.1 Sinocyclocheilus rhinocerous
ATTTTTTGACAGCATGCCACTCCTATAAACTTTTACCTGATTTCCTCAGACAACTTCATCATAGCTTTTTCTGTCATGCATATCTTGATTAGCTACCACTTGGTGTCCATGCAGTGCTCCAAGTCAAAGAAAGAAAAGTCATTGTGAAAGGAGTGTACTTTTTATGAAGTACCCTTTGATCTCTGTGCAAAAATTAGAAAACGAATATGTAT
>NW_015684026.1:0-212 GCF_001515625.1 Sinocyclocheilus rhinocerous
CCGACGTGACGTCGAGAGTGACCGACTGAAAGGGAACTAAAATAACATGTCAGAAAATATGAATCCCTGGCTACTTTTGTGTCTGTGCTGCTGTTCCTTATTACATTTACAAAACTGGTCTATTGCAGAAAATCAACTAAATTATTTGAGACTTTGAGACCTTTAATCTGTGTCTCTGTTCTTCAGGTGTGTTTGCTGATACAGATGCAGTG
>NW_015684027.1:0-212 GCF_001515625.1 Sinocyclocheilus rhinocerous
ATTTTTTGACAGCATGCCACTCCTATAAACTTTTACCTGATTTCCCCAGACAACTTCATCATAGCTTTTTCTGTCATGCATATCTTGATTAGCTACCACTTGGTGTCCATGCAGTACTCCAAGTCAAAGAAAGAAAAGTCATTGTGAAAGGAGTGTACTTTTTATGCAGTACCCTTTGATCTCTGTGCAAAAATTAGAAAACGAATATGTAT
>NW_015684028.1:0-212 GCF_001515625.1 Sinocyclocheilus rhinocerous
CAAAGCTGAATTTTCAGCATAATTTCTCCAGTCTTCAGTGTCACACGATCCTTCAGAAAACATTCAAATAATAAGAGACTTTTTTTGAAAATATATATAAAAAAATCTGTATTATACCAAACTTTTCCCTGGTAGCGTATATATACATATTTAATTTGAAACATTTCAATTAGAGACCCAGGGAAAATAAAAACAGCAATCAAACCAATTCA
>NW_015684029.1:0-212 GCF_001515625.1 Sinocyclocheilus rhinocerous
ATTTATATGCTCTGTCTTTGTGCTAAAGCATTTATTAGTAAACTTCTGTCTGCTTTGTGAGAACATGAAAGCCTCAAAACCTATTGTCAATATTTTGTCTAGAAGGTGTGATGAAAGAAAAATGAAAAAGATTATTTTGAAGCAGGGTGAAGCCAGTTCGTTCGTGTGTGAGTGAGTGAGTGAGTGAGTGAGAGAGTGAGAGAGTGAGAGAG
>NW_015684030.1:0-212 GCF_001515625.1 Sinocyclocheilus rhinocerous
TAAGTTAAGGTTTATCGGTTTCAAGCTTTTTATGGATGGATGGATAGATAGATAGATAGATAGATAGATCGATAGATCAAACTTAATCCAAGATAAAAAGTACTTTGAGTTTATGATCATCATAATTTAAAAGATGACACCAATTGTGTTCACTTCTAGTCATGAATTGTGAGGACAAAGTAGAGTCAGTACTTCAATTGCCCTCTCAAAAC
>NW_015684031.1:0-211 GCF_001515625.1 Sinocyclocheilus rhinocerous
GAAAAATGCCAAATATCGGCCGATATATCGGTCGACCACTAATCTGAACAGTAATTTTTTTGCATTGTGATAATAAGAATTTGTGGTGGAAATATGTTTAATTGTCATGAAAACATGGCAAAAAAAACAAAACAAAAAAAACTCAAATAATATATAAATATATATATATATATATATATATATATTTTTTTTTTCCTCTGATCCGTCCATC
>NW_015684032.1:0-212 GCF_001515625.1 Sinocyclocheilus rhinocerous
ATTGACAAAATTGAAACCCATAACCCTCACCACCTGAAGGCGTTTTTGAAGGAGCTTCTTCACAGTTCTGACAGTTTTTCCCAACCATCACATGTACAACTTGTTTTATATAACTGCACAAACCAATTCAAAATTAATGCAATTAAGTAACTCATAACGGAGAAATTAAATGAAATGAAAAGAAATTAAATTCATTTTATTCTTTTTTTTGT
>NW_015684033.1:0-212 GCF_001515625.1 Sinocyclocheilus rhinocerous
TATATAAAAAAAATAAATAATAATAATTAAATCATAATGCAACGGTAGGAATGAAACTGAACTATAATGAAAAAACTCATTTGTGATTATATTACAAATAAATTAAATTAAAATGACCACTTCTTTAGCTGGTCAGGCTGGGAGACCAGCTTAAACCACCTAAGCCCAGCCAACTAGCATAGGCTGGTTTTAGCTGTTTTTTCTTTCTTTAG
>NW_015684034.1:0-212 GCF_001515625.1 Sinocyclocheilus rhinocerous
TTTTTTTGTGCGCCTTTTTTACATTAATATTTTGTGAGGAAGGAGAAGCAGTGAAAATGGAGCTTTGAATTTGTTAAAAAAAATAGAAATTAATACTTTTATTCAGCATTGATGCATTCAATTGATCAAAAATGACAGTAGAAAAAAAAATATCCTGTTTCCATAAAAAATATGATCAGTGTTTTCAACATTGATGATGATAATAATAATAA
>NW_015684035.1:0-212 GCF_001515625.1 Sinocyclocheilus rhinocerous
ATTGAGAAAACGTGAAATGGATCATGACTTTGCCTTAAGGAAGATCGAGTTAGAATTGAGTGCTAAAGCTGCCTCCACATCTAGTGAATTTGACGTCGGAGGATGGTTCCTCCTTTTTGTGAAAAGCATATTGAAAAATATTTCTGTCATTTTGAACGGGTCGCCATGTCATTAAATTGGCCAGAATACGCTTGGTCCTTACTGTTACAATG
>NW_015684036.1:0-212 GCF_001515625.1 Sinocyclocheilus rhinocerous
TTTCATTAAACTGACCTACAGTCTTTAGCATCTATGCTGTGTTTGGTCGGTCTTTCTCTTTTTTTTTTTTTACTATTTAATACTGTACCATAATTTGGATAGGCCTACAGATGTGTAGTACATTGCTTTTCAGCTTTGTCGAATTCACAAACAATGGGTACACACTGCACAGTTAAACAACCAGCACGCATTTCATTATTTCGCGTTTAACA
>NW_015684037.1:0-212 GCF_001515625.1 Sinocyclocheilus rhinocerous
ATTTAGATTAAAAACTGCTCGTGTTGCATGTCTGCAGCATCTTTGGATCATGATTAAAATGCAGTGTTAGCCTCTAATTTTAAATTGAAAGAGCACAGACAAAGCCTTATTTTGTTTATGTGCAGAGATTTATTTGATTTGGGGCTTGTTTTATTAAATTTTATTGTAAATTTCAATTTATTATTGTTATTTACATTTACATTATATTTAAA
>NW_015684038.1:0-212 GCF_001515625.1 Sinocyclocheilus rhinocerous
ATTGCGAAATCGTATTTCAACCATTAAATGGCAAATCAGATACCCCACCACAGGGGTGTCCAGTCCTTCTGTTAAAGGGCCATGTTCCTGCAGAGTTTACCTTCAACCTAATTAAACACACCTCAACCAGCTAAACAAGGTTTTGAGGATTCAGCCATGGTCTACAATAGTGATGTTAGGTTCTTGAACGAATTGTTCTTTTGAGCCGGTTC
>NW_015684039.1:0-212 GCF_001515625.1 Sinocyclocheilus rhinocerous
TGATCAAAAAATCGTCTAAAAGCAAGGCTCGAAATTGCGACCATTTTGGTCGCGTATGCTCCCGAAATTTAAGGTATGACACACATTTAGTTGAAAAATATCATAAAAATGATCAGTAAATAATACAATTATTGTAATTCAATTAGCTTATTTTACGTATCTCAACATTGTGGGACATGAACAAAAATGGTGTTTGGACCTATAAATGCTTC
>NW_015684040.1:0-212 GCF_001515625.1 Sinocyclocheilus rhinocerous
TGTCCTGCCCTGCGCAGCCCTTTAGCACTTCCCTCTCTCACAGCCTCATGGGAGACACAAAGAGGATTGTGTTCAGGGAGAGTAAGAAAGCTGGGGATTGCTGGATTTGGTGTGGAAGTACAAGAGTAGTTGACAAATGGACTGGAAATTACACTTTTTATGTCATAAATGTAGGGATGTAACGATTACCGGTTTGACGATAAATCGTGATA
>NW_015684041.1:0-212 GCF_001515625.1 Sinocyclocheilus rhinocerous
ATTGTTGCTGTACCCATAATGCACAGCACTGGAAGAAGACTGGGTCCCAAAAAGAAACAGTATGAACACAAAGAGGTCTGAGACCCCATTACTGCTAAAGTGGAACAACAAAGGAATCCGAGTCCTCTTTCAGGAACTGCGATAGTGTGAACGCAAAGAGAACTGGATCCTTTTTCACTTGGTCCACCTCTTGGTCCACTTAAAGGGGTCTG
>NW_015684042.1:0-212 GCF_001515625.1 Sinocyclocheilus rhinocerous
CCTGAAATATACTCTGTCTCTCGTACATTGTTTTCACAATGGAAACCTGTCATTGTCACAACAGCCTATTATAGACCGTTTTTTAATGACAAATAGTCAAGTCAAGCAATTAAGAAACAATTCATGTAACTGCTAAAATGAAAAAGGTAATCTAAATGTCAAACCCCAAAATACTGTAATTAAGGTATAACATTTAAAACCTGACATTTACA
>NW_015684043.1:0-212 GCF_001515625.1 Sinocyclocheilus rhinocerous
ATGAACTTAGAAAGATGGGAGTGGATAACCTAAAGCTTAAAAATACATTTACTTATGGACTAGAGAGTTTATTTTTGTAACTTAAGAGAACAGAGCTGATTAAGAGAATTTAGAGGGAAAATTTTTATTGGGGTAAAGAAGGTTTTTTATTTTTTGGCTTTTCTTTATTTTTTTTCTTGTCCTCTCATTATGAAAGGGTAAACGCTGGTCCA
>NW_015684044.1:0-212 GCF_001515625.1 Sinocyclocheilus rhinocerous
ATGACTGTGGAAAATAATCTTAATAAAAAAAGTATGTTGACTGGCATTGTATTTCAGTTTTTGTTTTCTCAGTACTGCATTGGCTTTCATTTTTCAGTGTTTTATCAAATGACAGTAAATGAGTTATATGAGCTGCACAGTAACTTCTGTCCCACCATGTGAAGGTAAAAGCCACACTGGTTGCTCACCTGGTCAGTGCAGCGTTTTCCACT
>NW_015684045.1:0-212 GCF_001515625.1 Sinocyclocheilus rhinocerous
ATGACATCAAATTATAGCATGACTATCTAATCTAAGTTCTACTTCCTTTAGGTTTTTGAAAAGTCCAGCTGCACAGGAAGCGTGTGAGTATCTCACTGAAGTTCTGGGTGGAAATCCATTAGTACTAAAAGAACTGGATCTGAGTGAGGATAAATTAGGAGACCTGGATGGGGAGAAACTCTCTGCTCTTTTGATGGACTCTCATAGCAAAC
>NW_015684046.1:0-212 GCF_001515625.1 Sinocyclocheilus rhinocerous
ATAATGATCTTTAAAAAAGCATCATATGACCCCTTTAAGAAAACAACTTCATCAATTTGACAACACTCACTCTGCAAATGCTCACAACACAACACAACAACAGCCGTTAGATTATTTTAAAACCACAAATAGCCTTCAATTTATAGGTTATAACTGCATCTGTCTCCGATGTAGAAGATTTATTTTAATGCGGATTCCAAACTCTAGTTAAC
>NW_015684047.1:0-212 GCF_001515625.1 Sinocyclocheilus rhinocerous
ATGATTTCAATTAATTAGACATGATTTTGATTCATATTTTTTTAATGTAACCATTAAAATAGAGTCTAGAAAATTAAAACAGAAAAAAAAACGGAATCCAGAAAAAATGAAAACTTTGAATTTGGAAAAAATAAAATGGAATTTGGGAAGAAATAAAATGGATATAGGGCCCTATTTATTTCATTTGTGTCTTTGTTTTATTGTATTTGTCC
>NW_015684048.1:0-212 GCF_001515625.1 Sinocyclocheilus rhinocerous
ATGAGATGTGGTTGCATGCATCATATATGATGTATTTTTTTTAATGAAATATTTATTGATATTTTAATTTATGGATAAATAAACTTCACATGAGTTTATAGAGGTGGTTGCGTATAATAAATCCACATAAGTGAGCAGAGAAACCTAGAAAGGTGTTTTACCTTAGTATTATTTTTTTCCATCGTATGAGCCCATAAGTGGACATGGTAATG
>NW_015684049.1:0-212 GCF_001515625.1 Sinocyclocheilus rhinocerous
ATGCATAGAAGCATCTGCTGTGCACACTTACCATTTCTCTGACTCGCACACACAAGCAGATGTCACTTTTAAATCTGTGCAGTCTTCCCAAAATCAAGTGCACGGTTTGAAACAGATCTAAAATAATATTATCTGTATCACAGATAAAATATAGATTTAATCATTTTGAGAAACAGAAAGATATAGCCTCACTAAAATCAAACTTCTCTTGC
>NW_015684050.1:0-212 GCF_001515625.1 Sinocyclocheilus rhinocerous
ACTTGATAAAATCGATTTAGGGTTCAAAACAATAAATCAAACTGCTAACATAGAACAACAATGCACAAAGTGCACAAAGAAGTTCTGGAAAGGACAAGACTAATGAAATAAGGGCATTTTAATGCCCTATTAAAGCCGCCCCAAGAGACGGCGACTGTTCACAGCCACAGAACTTGAGACAAATCTGTCGAGTTATTCCCCACAGCGAGCCG
>NW_015684051.1:0-212 GCF_001515625.1 Sinocyclocheilus rhinocerous
ATTGCGTCAATATCAAATCAGTTTGAGCGCGATTTAAACCCGGATTATTGTAACGACTCTAAGTTTGTCTGCCTTGTGAAAACTAGCGCGTCTCCGACACTCGTTGCCTTCTCTAGTGCAGCTCAATCAGGTCTCTTCCCATTCGTCGATCTTTGTGACATCACAACTCCCGGAAAATATGCGTTGTAGTCCAAACGAGTCGCTCGTTGTAG
>NW_015684052.1:0-212 GCF_001515625.1 Sinocyclocheilus rhinocerous
TGTCATACGTCTTCTAGCAACAATGCTCATGTTTCTGTGTGAGTTCGTTTTGTTTGGAACGACTTGAAAGTCTGGTAGTATGTGATGCCCAATTTTCCCCTGTAATGCTTTACAAAGTCGGCAAGTTTATGATGCCTAGTGTTTTAAAATCTGTTGCGATTCTAAAAGTTCTGTCGTGTATTGCAGCCTGTAGAGACATTCAACATCCAAGA
>NW_015684053.1:0-212 GCF_001515625.1 Sinocyclocheilus rhinocerous
GAGTCGCAGTGTCAAGCCACAGACACCGCCGCCCATCCACTGACCAATGATGCAATGTCAAAGCCAGGGCCAGGGCCAAGCTCAACTCCGAGCAGCAAGAACCAGGACACTTTCCTCTGCTCACTGCAGGCGCCTGACTCAGACTCCGGCCCCCTTCGAATCAGGATGGCCATAAATGTCCACGACACATCAGTGTCCGACGCAGCGCTAGC
>NW_015684054.1:0-212 GCF_001515625.1 Sinocyclocheilus rhinocerous
ATGTATTGGCCATGTGTTTGGCTTTGTAGCCAGTAATTCGGGTATCTCAGTAAATAATTGTGTCTCAGACACTTTCACACCTCTATGTATATGTATTTATTACACAGCTCTGTGGAATACTGATTCTGGTTGGTCAGTCGTGTCATTCTGCAGTCAAATAATTTTTAGAATGAGGGCTAAACTGCACATTTGACCATTGTCCCAAGCAATGA
>NW_015684055.1:0-212 GCF_001515625.1 Sinocyclocheilus rhinocerous
ATGTGACCCCATTTTTAATCAAACATTCATGATATTATCTCAAAACTAGGACTGCATAATAAATGTGTCATGATTTTACCCTGTGTTTTCCCTGGCTTTTGTTTTGTGTTCAAGATCTCTTATTTTGTCATTTATTCCCTTTGTTTCTGTGCTTGCTCATGGTGCATTCAAGTAGTGTTGTTTTTGGCGGCCTGTTTTAATTTTAGTTTTAG
>NW_015684056.1:0-212 GCF_001515625.1 Sinocyclocheilus rhinocerous
ATGGCACAAAATGGCAGCACATTTATTTTAACAATACAAAAAACAAGACGTTGCACAAACATTTAATTAAAAATACATTAAAAATACATAAATCTGTCAAGTAAGTGCATTAAGTCAGTAACATTAAATTGACAATAAAATCTTAACAATCATGTCATTTCTGATATTTGGGATTTAGATTCAAGTAGAACAATGTAAACATTGCAAACATT
>NW_015684057.1:0-212 GCF_001515625.1 Sinocyclocheilus rhinocerous
ATGGCATCAGATAATTTTGATTAGTTGGATTAGTTGTTTTGTTTTGATTTAGTCACTTGGTATGTATTTTTCAGCTTGGAAAATGGAACCAGATCCATTGACAGCTGTGGAGTGTTTCAGAAAACATATCTTGGAGATGTATGAAACAGGAAAACCACTAAGACTTCACATGGATCTTAGAGATACTGAAGAGGATCGGGAGAAGTCGCTTC
>NW_015684058.1:0-212 GCF_001515625.1 Sinocyclocheilus rhinocerous
ATGCAAGGTCAAAAAACACTTTCATTGTTTTATAATATGCATTTACTTTTACCTTACTTGCTCAACGACTCCCAAACTATTCGCTCAACGATTCATATTTCCAAACCCCTCCTTTGCATGACGCTAATCTGCGGTGACTGGCGATTGGTCGATTTAATTTTCATTCAATCATGCCTGTAATGCCTGATAAAGCAGTGTTTGTGAGCACAGTG
>NW_015684059.1:0-212 GCF_001515625.1 Sinocyclocheilus rhinocerous
ATGGGTGTCTATCATTTAAAAGTGATTTAGTGAATTTTTTTCTTTCTTTCTTTTTTTTCTTCTTGAAAAGAAATGAATAAATTTATCAAGCAAGGATGCATTAAAAGTGAATCAAAGTGACAGATGATAATAGGGATGCACCGATATGAAAATTTTGGCCAATAACAATAACCGATAATTCTTTATATTTGAAAGTTGATATCTGATATGTT
>NW_015684060.1:0-212 GCF_001515625.1 Sinocyclocheilus rhinocerous
AGAAAGGGTTATATTAATTTGATATCAAGAAGCAAAACTATTTTTTATTACAAATAAAGTAATTTTTTTCCCCTTCTGACACAGCTGAAACTTATTTGTTGACCTTCGGAAAATAACAGACAGAAATAAAATCTCACACTTACACACCTTGCCTGTAGATTTGACTTCTTTCCAGATGCAGAAATAACATATGATCCACATCGCAACCACAC
>NW_015684061.1:0-212 GCF_001515625.1 Sinocyclocheilus rhinocerous
ATGGTTGAGAAGAGATGTTAGTTTCCAGGTGGAATGCGGAGATTCTCCCGTTCATTTGTGTGATGTTCGCAAATGCCTTACAGAATATAGAGAAAAATGCAGAGCGACAGACGGCTAGCCACACTCATAGGCGTCATCTTGGTTCAGGGAAGGGCATGTATTCCTGAACCATGCCAGACCATATTGCCTCACACATATCTTTTACAATTCCT
>NW_015684062.1:0-212 GCF_001515625.1 Sinocyclocheilus rhinocerous
AGAAAGTGCAATCAAAAATACAAACGCAAACAAAAATATAATGTAGAAATAGGCAGAAAACAAAATATTAACATCAAATATTAACATCAAAATCTCTGTTAATCTCAATAAAAACATTTGTAAATATTTGACAGAAATAAAGTCAAACTGTTTTGTAAGTAATGCTTTTTTTGGAGTTATTTACTCTGGAGCTTGACATCAAACAAAGGTTG
>NW_015684063.1:0-212 GCF_001515625.1 Sinocyclocheilus rhinocerous
AGACAAACCAGACGTGGTGAAGAAGCCCTGGGAGAAACCGTCGTCCGTGTCACGGTAAATGACTGACGACTCCTGCTGTGTGATTCAGACGGGTGTTTTACTTTTACTTAGATTCTTTTTGATTTTCAGTTTTCAATTGCATTTTAGTTATTTGGTTGTGTGCTTTTGTCATTTCTATTAGTTTTTGTTTTTTAAATATTTATTTATATATA
>NW_015684064.1:0-212 GCF_001515625.1 Sinocyclocheilus rhinocerous
AGACACAAACCTAAAAGAAACTCTATCTGAAGCTGTTAGCAACGGCGTATTAAGGCCACACTTTCCTTAAGCACATTTAGTTACTGAATCAGGGCTATAAAATAGTAGAGATCGACCGATATATCGATTTACCGATATTTTCCGATATTTAAGCATTTTACGATAAACGGATATCGGTTTTGTAATATTGGATTCACCGATAAACGCCGCCA
>NW_015684065.1:0-212 GCF_001515625.1 Sinocyclocheilus rhinocerous
GCCAAAACGGCTTTTATTGTTTGAATACTGCAATACAATGGACAGGATTTGAAATGTGAGACTGTTTTTATATTAAAAGTATCAAAGCACATTGCTTATTGCAATTTACTGGATGGGAGGTGCGCTTCAATGTTCCGTCCATTGACTGAAAACAGGTTAGACTAATGGATTCTTGGGATTTAAGAATCGATATTGTTCCGTAAAAATGAGAA
>NW_015684066.1:0-212 GCF_001515625.1 Sinocyclocheilus rhinocerous
TGAGTGGCCGAAAGCTAAGCTACCTGAAAAATAATGTATGAAAATAGACACCATAACCCGAAGCTACGGCACATTTATATGCCTGACAAGTGCCTGACATCGATGTTGAGTTGAATTCTAATTGAATTTTGCGAGACGTATGTGTAATGTTACCATTAATATGAATGCTGCCGCCCTAAATATTTTACCGACCTTCATAGATATTGTGGGCC
>NW_015684067.1:0-212 GCF_001515625.1 Sinocyclocheilus rhinocerous
AGACCTCATTTTAATCATAAATCAGTAAAACTGTTATTGTAAAAGTCCTTCTACAAACACAATGGTTGTGGAACCCAGTGCCGATCTCTTGTGTGTTAATTGTTCAGTAACAGTGAGCAGCTCTGACAGTTCACTTCCAGTATGTTGTGACATGTGACAGACAAGGCGCTTCCATTATACACCAACTCTCTGACTCTCATGTGGGATTTTCT
>NW_015684068.1:0-212 GCF_001515625.1 Sinocyclocheilus rhinocerous
GACTTCTAAGGGTTCTAGCCAAGGAGGAATATACACTTTCCCTCATACATTCAGACAGATTTTAACCTAAAATCTGGGATAAAAGTAAGTTAATTTAGCATTTTATTTAGTACCCAGTAGTATCCATTATTGTTTAGTATTTAAATATTGATTTTAATATGTTTTGATAAAAATCAAAATTTTTAGTAAACAATTTTTTTTCTTGATGATCA
>NW_015684069.1:0-212 GCF_001515625.1 Sinocyclocheilus rhinocerous
CACAAAAACAAAAACTATTTAATTTACACCATCATCACTTGTGACAAGGTGAATACAGATCGGAAATGAGCTGGTAGGGCAAACTAGAAATGATTGAGCTACACATGGTTTTATATTGAATCCATTGAGATCGACGGCTATAATCCTGAGACGCGCTGCAGTCCAGAGACTAAAAGCCCTGTATGATCTTCACAACAGGCAACAGTTGTGCT
>NW_015684070.1:0-212 GCF_001515625.1 Sinocyclocheilus rhinocerous
AGATAAAGTTGATTACAGTGACATACAGAATTGGTACATTCGGCGTGTGTGCGTCTTATTGATAAACAAACTGTGTGCGCGTGCTCTCAGCGCGCTGAGCGCTATACCAGTTGTCAAAAGTCATCCTGCGAGTGTTTTATAATGGATGCTGACTAAAAAAAAGTGTGTTTTACAGTAAGGGTCATGGTTTAGCGTTTCTGAAGGGATCCATA
>NW_015684071.1:0-212 GCF_001515625.1 Sinocyclocheilus rhinocerous
ACTCACTCACACACACACACACACACACACACTCTCGCAGATCTGCTGTCCGTACAGTAGTGCTGACAGCAGCAGTGTGGGTTGTAATTATCGCCCGCTCGGCTGATCTCTCACAGGACTCACTCGTCACACGCGTCCTGCTCCGTGGGATCAAGAAGGAGCTCTGGATTCTTCCATCTTAGAAACATTGCCAAACTACGAAATATGTTACC
>NW_015684072.1:0-212 GCF_001515625.1 Sinocyclocheilus rhinocerous
AGACTGCTTGTGGTGGCAGTTGAGCTGCATGTGGGCGCACCGAAGTGGTTAGGGTTGAGTTAGCTTATTTAATTTTACAGGTTTCCCGTTAATCAAACCTAAGATCAGGAAGGTATGGCGGCTCGATTTTATATAATTAGTTCCTTTTGTCGAATACGTAAAAATTGATAATGGATAATTTGGAGGATTTTTTAGCTGCTCCTACAGAGGAA
>NW_015684073.1:0-212 GCF_001515625.1 Sinocyclocheilus rhinocerous
AGATATGCTGACGTATGTCATGACCCCTTTAACAATCAATATCCACAGTTCTCCTAACCTCTTATTGCTTTGAAACTCACCTATTAAAGTGCAAGAACTGTCTGTTTTACTGTATTGGACTTCAAGCATTTTTAATATTTTAGGCCTTTGTTCTTTGGGTTAAATACACAGACTTCTGCTTAAAGAAAAAGAAATAGATAGATTTTAGGATG
>NW_015684074.1:0-212 GCF_001515625.1 Sinocyclocheilus rhinocerous
ACACAATTGACTGATTTTAAACTGTGCTTGTCATATTGGGAGGGATTTTGAATTACCTTTCAAATGTCAGTATTATGTTTCCAAAATCTTTATTATTATAATATAATAAAATGTTATATAATGTTTGTATATTTTTATCATTACAATTAATATTTTATATTTGACTTATCGTATTGTACTTACAAACACACACACACACACACACACACACA
>NW_015684075.1:0-212 GCF_001515625.1 Sinocyclocheilus rhinocerous
CACTGACTGTAAGACATGAATTGTCTAGCTATTGCAGAATGATGCGGATACCCAGCAAACCTGATGCCCCTTTGTAAGCATTCGAGACAATGTGTGGCAAGAGTAGTGTCATTCTCTTCGTAGATCACATTGCATTTAAGCTTTGGTATTTTCCCTAAAGGATGAGCTCCTGTAACTCTACTATAACATGTAAGATTACTTGGTATGTTCCT
>NW_015684076.1:0-212 GCF_001515625.1 Sinocyclocheilus rhinocerous
AGATCTGGACCATTTGTGGGCTTCCAGTAGAATGATATCTGGCTTGACACCTAATGAAATCCATTCTTCAATTTGTTTGACCAAATCTGGACACACTGTTTGAAAGTGTCCTTCTTGTTCAAAAGTTGCATTGTGCCCATTGTGCTCTTTGCTGGTGCGTTGTACAATGACTTTGTGGCTCAGCCAATCATTTTTAACCTTAAATGATGTGT
>NW_015684077.1:0-212 GCF_001515625.1 Sinocyclocheilus rhinocerous
AGATTTAATTTTTATTGTTAAGTCATGTTAACTAATGTAGTTAATTAATGTTAACCAATACAACCTTATTGAAAAGTGCTACCGAAATCAATTCATAAATAAAAAAGAAATAGCAAATTATAATCAATATAAGTATATACACACTTTATATTGACTAATTATACCTATTTGGCAAAATATTATATATTATAAATATGCTTTAAATATATTGA
>NW_015684078.1:0-212 GCF_001515625.1 Sinocyclocheilus rhinocerous
ATAGTGAGGAGTGTAAGTCTGATTTGTCACAGCAGGTCAAAGTGCCTTCATAGTCATGGATACAAAAGAACAAGAAAGGACAAGATGTCAATCAAAAACACAGCCTTGCTTTGATCAAAAAATAGTAAATTTTTACACCTTGACAGCTGTAGATTCCAGTACTGATAGAGCAATGACATGTATTAATTGCAAACTTTTGTGGCAACACTGAA
>NW_015684079.1:0-212 GCF_001515625.1 Sinocyclocheilus rhinocerous
AGATTTGAACTATACTTCATGAAATAAATGTATTCCAAATGTATAACTTCTTGACTAGGGTCTTTCTTCAAAACAAGATATTTTGAAGAATGTTGGTGACCAAACCGTTTCTGATCCCCATTGACTTACACAGTATAAAAAAATTAATCAATGGCTACCGTCAACTTTCTGGTTCCCTACATGCTTCAGAATATCTTCTTTTGTGTTCAGCA
>NW_015684080.1:0-212 GCF_001515625.1 Sinocyclocheilus rhinocerous
GTTCTCGCTCTGTCATCATTAACCGTCAAAGTTCAATTCCAATACATAAGAATGCAAGTACAGAGAATGCATGAAAGTTGCCCTGATGCGTTCTTGATACCTGAGGATGCATCGAATGCAGACTTGAGAGAATCTAACTGTTAGAAATCCTAGAAGATGCTGCGGGTGGATGACGTATGGAAACCTGTAAGCATTAAACTTCTCATTATCGC
>NW_015684081.1:0-212 GCF_001515625.1 Sinocyclocheilus rhinocerous
AGATTTGAATTTAGAGGACATCTCCTTCACCTACATAAATGCTTACATTATATATATATATATATAAAAAAAAAAGTAACCGGGGTTGCTACTGTGAGGAGCACGAAGCGAGGAACGAGGAGATGCCGAATTCAATTCAAACAGTCTTTAATAATCATCCAAAGGAACCAGGAGAACACACGTAGCAATGTAGACATAACAATCCAGACAAG
>NW_015684082.1:0-212 GCF_001515625.1 Sinocyclocheilus rhinocerous
GTTCTCGCTCTGTCATCATTAACCGTCAAAGTTCAATTCCAATACTTAAGAATGCAAGTACAGAGAATGCATGAAAGTTGCCCTGATGCGTTCTTGATACCTGAGGTTGCATCGAATGCAGACTTGAGAGAATCGAACTGTTAGAAATCCTAGAAGATGCTGCGGGCGGATGACGTATGGAAACCTGTAAGCATTAAACTTCTCATTATCGC
>NW_015684083.1:0-212 GCF_001515625.1 Sinocyclocheilus rhinocerous
TAGAAACCATGGAGCCCGTGTCAATTAAGCAATTTACTTCTACACTCCCCATTCTCACAGCTGTTACTGGACATGGGCCCACTAGTGGTTTAAAAGTTTCTGTAATGGTCCCTTTAACAATAGAGCCAGATTGCCCCTCACTTACTGTGTGGCTCTCCACAGCAAGAGGTATTAGTTTAACAACCCTGAATGTTGAGCATGGGAATCAGATA
>NW_015684084.1:0-212 GCF_001515625.1 Sinocyclocheilus rhinocerous
AAATCATGATACATTTTTCTGGTATATTTTGATCAATGCAAAGTTCAAAAAAAAAATTTTTTATTTGAAAAAAGTCATTGTTGAAACAATGTAAATATTTTTAGAGTTATAGAGTTAATATGGTTTTAATATAACAATTAAGTGTTTGTTAAAACTGTTTTTTTTTTAAATAAAAACCATGCATTATATCTGCATTATAATAGCAATTGGGG
>NW_015684085.1:0-212 GCF_001515625.1 Sinocyclocheilus rhinocerous
AGAGAAGAAATAAATAAAGAGAAAGAAAGTTGTTGTTTTTTTTTTGTTTTTTTTAAGATGAATTCAAGTAGCGTCAAAAAAGATGAGTTTTCAGGTGTCGCTTGAAAATGGTCAGGGATTCAGCGTTACAGATAGGGGTGGGAAGATCATTCCACCAGCCGGGAACAGTGAACAAGAATGTTCTGGAAAGTGATTTTGAGCCTCTCTGTGAT
>NW_015684086.1:0-212 GCF_001515625.1 Sinocyclocheilus rhinocerous
CACACACACACACAAGCTCTTTCTGACAGTCATCTGATTGCATGAGGTTTTCTTAAACGACCATCTCTCAATGGTTTCACACGGATTTAAGCACAAATGGCTGCAGTGTTCATATCACTGCCGCCCCTGAAATCCCACAGCTATATTTCACATGAAAGAGTACGAGACTGAGATTTTAAAGCTGCTTCACTCATTTATTTTATTAGCTTTTA
>NW_015684087.1:0-212 GCF_001515625.1 Sinocyclocheilus rhinocerous
CCCCAGCAAACAATGAAACAGACAACAGTTACAGATGCTTTTCAGAGTTAGCAGAAATACGAAAAAAACTCACCTGAGGCAAGAAGACTGAACCAAGCTGTTGCTGAAGTCATATGTATGGATCAAGTGCCTGTTTATACTGTTGAAAAATGTGGATTCCAACAAAAGCTTCATCACTTCAACCCAAAATACCAGCTTCCAAGCCGAAACTT
>NW_015684088.1:0-212 GCF_001515625.1 Sinocyclocheilus rhinocerous
TAATCAGCACTACAAATGCACAGATGAAGCACCAACTGCAGAAACGGAAGAAAAAAAGTTCCTTTAACCTCCTTAATCTCAACTAGTAGATCATGACATTGGTAACAAACTTGTTTGAGATGAGCAGAACTGATCACTAGTGATTACTGTGATGTCAATACTCTTGCAAAAGCATTATGGGAAGTGACTTCCAATAATAACACACATCAGCT
>NW_015684089.1:0-212 GCF_001515625.1 Sinocyclocheilus rhinocerous
TGTGATTGGTTTCAGGTGAGCTTGTGTTTAGTGCAATGGAGCATGTGAAATGTAGTCCAGAGTGATGTCATGCAACAGTTTGTGTAGTGTGAGAGTCAATGTACCGGAAGAGTGACTTCTGGTGGCGATTGAACGGAAGTCCATGAACCGGATTCGTGACACCTACCACATTTCGCCGAACACCGAGGTCCTGTGATAATATTAGTCCCGTG
>NW_015684090.1:0-212 GCF_001515625.1 Sinocyclocheilus rhinocerous
CATATTTACGGATGTCATTTTGTCACAGTTCACACAAATAGCAGTGGCAGAGGAAGTTGCTGAACATTTATTTTTGGATCTTGGGTGTAGCCGTCCTGAAACCCCAGCTCGCCCTCAAGTGTTCAAGTGGATTTCAAAACCTTGCATGCATAGATTAATACCAGCCCTATCCGTTAATGCGATAAATGTCAGTCACAAACACAATGTTTATC
>NW_015684091.1:0-211 GCF_001515625.1 Sinocyclocheilus rhinocerous
CACACACACACACACACACACACACACACATATATATATATAGTTTTCTTTTTATAATTTAGACAATTTTTACAATTATTTTAATAATAAATAAATAATACTTTTTATATTTTAATTATATTTTTCTTTATACAGTATTTAAGCAATAAACAACATATAACTTACATATTGCAGATATACACATGACATTGCCCAAACATGACTCTCTGCA
>NW_015684092.1:0-212 GCF_001515625.1 Sinocyclocheilus rhinocerous
AGCAGAGGACTACAAAAACACACGGAGCATCCACCATTTACGTGATGGAAATCATGGGAACAAAAATGTCTCAGCCTATTTATGGCAATATAAACACTGATGGAACATGGGATATGGACAGACGCAACAAGAGAAACCAAACACCTTGACACAAACACAAGCAACATTTTATTGGCATGCATTTTACTATGGCTGTTACCTTACTATTACTA
>NW_015684093.1:0-212 GCF_001515625.1 Sinocyclocheilus rhinocerous
AGCCCCACTCCGGACCCAGGGCCCAGCCAAACAGCACCCCGCGGAGCAACAGCCAGAGCCCACAGCAGATGGACAGCCAAAGCCCGCCGCCACCGACGAGCCATCGCCTGATAGAGCTGAGGATTGCCCCGGAGCCAGAGCCTCATCAAATGTCTGACCAGGTGCATGAGCTGGCAACAATGCCCGCCACGGAGGATTATTCAGTCGAGAGT
>NW_015684094.1:0-212 GCF_001515625.1 Sinocyclocheilus rhinocerous
AGCATTTTTGTGTAGACATGGGCATAGATAGAAACAACAGCATTTAAATAAGGGATTTATGCAGCACAAGCATTTCAGCTCCATGTAGTTTATAATAATATTAAAGCATGGGTTGCCTTCAGAGCTATTTTCCTTATTTGTTTTCGTTATTCTTCACAGAACCACTGATGCCAATAAAGAACCTTTATTTTTAAGAGTGCAGCTGTCAATCA
>NW_015684095.1:0-212 GCF_001515625.1 Sinocyclocheilus rhinocerous
AGCCTGACAGAGAGGTTCGGACTGGGATCAGACACAAACGCCCCCCCCCCACACACACACACACACACCCCAACTCCCAAAATCAAATCAGCAAAAAGACCCATCGTGGTGACAGCCTACATTGTGCCGCCCGCAGTCCCGCTCCCAAATCCATTCTCTCCAAAAATTCAGTCTACCGAGTTCTAAACTATGCGCCCCTCACAAACACACAC
>NW_015684096.1:0-212 GCF_001515625.1 Sinocyclocheilus rhinocerous
AGCCTTCTTCATTCAACATCCCAAAACAAACATCCACAGGCAGTTTGGGCTCCCTACCAAACATAAGAAAATAGGGAGAATAGCCCGTTGACTCATTCTGAGTAGAATTGTATGCATGTACAAGCTGTGGAATATACTGACTCCATTTAGACTTCTGACTTGGATTCAAGGTACCTAACATATTCAACAGAGTTCGATTAAATCTTTCTGGT
>NW_015684097.1:0-212 GCF_001515625.1 Sinocyclocheilus rhinocerous
AGCTTTCTGCAGAAAAAGCAGCCAATTAGAACTCCTTTGTTGTACAGCCTACTTAAGTTAATTAAAAGTTTAGAATATTTACAGTTGTACCAGCCTGTAAATATATATATAAAAAAACAGTTGTAAGTGCATGTTCAGAGCTGTTTGCAAAAGTCACGCAACATCACCGACATCAAATGTAATAATCCTTTTTTTCATTGAGGTGGAACCAA
>NW_015684098.1:0-212 GCF_001515625.1 Sinocyclocheilus rhinocerous
CGAAGGTCTTACAGGTTTGGAACGACATGAGGGTGAGTAATTATTTTTATTTTGGGGTGAACTAACCCTTTAAATGCAAAGATAGTCTTTGCATGACCTGATGTTTCATTCGTATCCAAAATGAGGCGATGTGAACATACGGAGAGCTAAGCCAAAGCCACTGGAAGGCAAGCCTGCAACCTTTAGCCAGAAAATCATAACAGCTAATCAGG
>NW_015684099.1:0-212 GCF_001515625.1 Sinocyclocheilus rhinocerous
GAAGACGCAATGGAAAATATGTGCCTAAACGGGCCTTGTTTATGTTTGAAGCACTAATGTACATGAAATATGTCCAGAAAACATGATCACTTTTATTTTATTTTATTTTATTTTATTTTGTTACAGAATCAAATAATGTATGTAAGCAGTTTGTCATATTAATCACTTTATTCACTTTAAAGACAATTTTTTTTTTTTTTTTTTACAGTTGA
>NW_015684100.1:0-212 GCF_001515625.1 Sinocyclocheilus rhinocerous
AGTCTGTTGCAGAAAAGCAGAGGCTGACAACGAGCGAAAACAGGCAGAAATATTTGCGCGCTATCACGGGGAGTTTGCGAGTTATGGGGAGTTTAATAGGCTACATGAGTATGTGTCATATAGCCTACCACCGAAAGTAAAGAGCTTGTGCGGTGAAAGGTGATATTGGCCTATAGCAATATGTACAGTATAAATATCTTCTAGACTATGTG
>NW_015684101.1:0-212 GCF_001515625.1 Sinocyclocheilus rhinocerous
AGTAGTAAGAATACAAAGTATTTAATTGTCAAAAAAGCAAAATAATCTTAAAAATAGGTATCAATTTTTTTAAGAAAAATAAGTGCAAATCAGTCAGTCTTGGTTTTTATTTTGCAATATCGTCCATTTGGCTGTTCATTTTCCTGCTTAATCAAAAAATATATACATGGACGTAATGGAAAAAGCTGAAAATGCTGATATGAGTTGAGATA
>NW_015684102.1:0-212 GCF_001515625.1 Sinocyclocheilus rhinocerous
AGTATTCTCGTTGTGAATTTTTTAGTCTTCGTTGAGTCCTGCACATGATGACTAAACCAACACTCACTCTAAACCTACCCATCATCTAGTCCCTGCGGGATCAAATCAAACTGGAAAGACAATTATCAGAAAGAGTAATGATGCAAAAGATGGTAAAAAGCATTGAGATTTGTAGGTTTAACAGTTGTAGTGAAGTAAATGATGTCTATATT
>NW_015684103.1:0-212 GCF_001515625.1 Sinocyclocheilus rhinocerous
TATCACACTTAAAGTCTGTGTAAAGGCAATTCCGAGAATTGTTTCTAAACAAATTCTAAATGTTAGAAATGTTTTGCAGAAAGCACGTTACAAAGACTGTAAACTATGTAGTATTGATTTGTGTTATGCAGTTAGACCGTTAAATAGGTTTTCACCATTTTTATGATTTTTGAGCGGGGCTGAAATCATGTCTCGAATCTCGATGATGCACT
>NW_015684104.1:0-212 GCF_001515625.1 Sinocyclocheilus rhinocerous
AGTCGAGATGAAATGAATGCATGAATCACTCTGTCAAACTCTGCAAATGTTAAGAAACTCTTAGCTTTGGACAATAATCTTAATTTGAAAAAAATATATTTAACTACAGCATTTATCTGTCTATCAAATTTGAGGGCAGAATCAAAAATAACACCTAGGTTTTTCACAGAGGGTTTTACATGGTGAACCAAATCTCCCAGGTCACCATCAAA
>NW_015684105.1:0-212 GCF_001515625.1 Sinocyclocheilus rhinocerous
AGTTTAATTTCTGCTTTTCTCCTTTTCAGTTTTTGGTACTGCTGATGGCTGATTGGAATCGTACCATAGAGGATGTTAAGAGCTACTTCACAAAGTGCTAAAATGAGGTCGTCAGACGCCGCCTGTAAAATAAGACGCTGCTGTTTAGGCGTGGCTTTATGTATCAGCTTTAACAGGGGTAGGTGTTTACAAAGCCTGGCAGACATGACGAA
>NW_015684106.1:0-212 GCF_001515625.1 Sinocyclocheilus rhinocerous
AGTCACCACTCCATGTGGACACAACTTCTGCAAAACCTGCCTGAAGAATTGCTGGACAAACACACAGATCTGCTTCTGTCCATTCTGTAATGAAACATTCAGCAGAAGACTTGATCTTGAGATTAATACAAAACTCAGAGAGGTTGTGCAACACTTTAAGGAGAAGTTCAATCTCGGAAAATCTGAGGTGTTGTGTGACTTCTGTGATGAAA
>NW_015684107.1:0-212 GCF_001515625.1 Sinocyclocheilus rhinocerous
AGAATGAAGCAGGGTGAGGCTGAAAGCCGTCGAAGCGAAACAAGGTCGCTGAACGAGCGTGACACACGGCTCGAAAGCTGCGGAGCTTTAAATTTGCCACAGTCGACCGCTTCCTCTCCTTCCGGTCGTGCGTATGTGAGGAAAAAAATCAGCGCTGTTTTATCATAATAGATACATTTGAAAGTTCTGTTATAATGCTACTCTGTGCGGTC
>NW_015684108.1:0-212 GCF_001515625.1 Sinocyclocheilus rhinocerous
ACCAAAATGCGATCTCTGGCTCGCAATGAAACTTTATTGCTAACAGTTGCCACATTCTGTCTTGTAATTGTGACTTTATATCTCACAATTTTACTTTATTTCTTATTTTAATCTCATCTCAAGTTTATCTTTTTTATTGTTTTACAGATTTCCATATAATTAGGTATCAAAATAGTATATAGTACCAAAATTGTGTAAAAGCTAAATGTCCT
>NW_015684109.1:0-212 GCF_001515625.1 Sinocyclocheilus rhinocerous
CGCATAATACCCTTCTTTAATAGCTTATCACAAGATAAAGCATTTCAATGTTACACTGGTTAATATTTCACAGTTTATATTCAATTCTCTAAATTAGTTTAGTTAATTGAAACACTTTACACTATTATAAGCACGATCACCTTTCTCCAGCAGAATCACAGACGCGGGAGCGCGGTGCAGCCTTATGACGTCACATCGCCAGACCAAAATGA
>NW_015684110.1:0-212 GCF_001515625.1 Sinocyclocheilus rhinocerous
CCACGTCTAGTTCTACTGTTCACATAAACAATGGGTTTCCTGCCTTTTTTCCTCCCCATACGGTACACTCGCACCGCGAATTACCGTTAATGCCGTTAAACTATATACATCTGACGTCATTTGTCAGCAATATATGGAGCAGAAATCTACTAGAATTGAGAAAACCTATTTCGTTTTAGATTCATGTTGGTAAAGGAAGGTAACGTTAAAAA
>NW_015684111.1:0-212 GCF_001515625.1 Sinocyclocheilus rhinocerous
CATCAGATGAGCTTGTAGTTTAGTAAGCGAAAACCACTCGCTGCCTATTCAGCAACACTATATACACCCATACATCCTAATGACAGCCTGCTCTGTGTGTGTGTGCGAGTGTGTGTGTGTGCGTGTGCGCGTGTGCGTGTCTGCGTGCGTGTGCGTGTGTGTGAGTGTGAGAATCAGAATCAGAATCAGAAAGAGCTTTATTGCCAAGTATG
>NW_015684112.1:0-212 GCF_001515625.1 Sinocyclocheilus rhinocerous
AAGTATTAAAGATTTGAAATCCACTCTTGCCAGTCTTAGGCTTCTACAACTGAGAGCAAGGTTGAATGTCCACTTCTGAAACCAGACTGGTTGCTGTTGAGCAGGATGTTCTGTGTGAGAAAGGCAGAGACTTGTTTGAACACAGCTCGTTCAAGTGTTTTTGCAATGAATGAGATGGAATAGGATCAAGCGGACAAGTAGTAGGATGATTA
>NW_015684113.1:0-212 GCF_001515625.1 Sinocyclocheilus rhinocerous
ACATTGTCTGCGTTTGAATGAACTGACTGTCAGAGTAACTGAAGCGAGATCGCACTGTTGTGTTCGCTGATCAACACAGACTGTGATCAGTTCTTCTGAGAGTTTTATCTACTAAGAATTTTAAGAAATGTTCACCTTACTTAAGAAAATAGTACCAAAGCGAATTAAAAAAGCTGTAAAGTTGCAATAACATCATAATAACAAAACATCAG
>NW_015684114.1:0-212 GCF_001515625.1 Sinocyclocheilus rhinocerous
TTAAGACAAATGTGCTCCAGGTATAAATGATACTTCAAACTGCATAACAACACCCTAGCATTGTTGTGACATTTGCACAAGCCGAAGCTGCTTACATTTTCTCCAGAAAAAGTAAAAATATAGTTGTACTTACTTACCATTTACTCTTGATTTTACTGATGTTTGTTGTTTTAATTTTGAACTGAGCTCTCAGGCGTTCTGGACAGGTGAAG
>NW_015684115.1:0-212 GCF_001515625.1 Sinocyclocheilus rhinocerous
AGTTGGTTGGTTTATAATTTGTTAGTCAGTAGAAGGTACCACAGATTATCAGAAAATTTGTCAGAAAATTGAAAGTCCATTTATTTAGTTAGTTAGTTAGTTAGGTCGTAGTTTGTTCATTTATTAGTCTGTAGAAACTTCCTCAGATTATCCTCAGAATTTTACCATTCTTTAAATCCATTCTATAGATTCTCAAAATCTCAAAAGTATTT
>NW_015684116.1:0-212 GCF_001515625.1 Sinocyclocheilus rhinocerous
GATCAATTTTCTACATTTTTCTATTTAGATTAAATATATATATATTTATTTACTTTTTTTTTTTACATCCTGCCCAATGTTGTCCAATGAAACAATGTTTTAAGGCAATGAAAACAAATACAGTGAAAGAAACCATGTAGGCTATGCTATATATTGTGCAAAAAAGAGGCTAAAATCACATTGCATTCTAAAATTGTAACATTACAATCTAA
>NW_015684117.1:0-212 GCF_001515625.1 Sinocyclocheilus rhinocerous
CCTAAACAATCAGTCAGTTTTAACCTTCAATATTATAGTAATGTAACTGACTCTCATGTACTAGCCTATATTTTACACTATTAGTTAGTTTTCCTTGAGAAAATTTGGCATGTGTACCTGATATAAATCCAAAATAATCGATATTGAATTGAATTGAATCGAATTGGGAATCGAATCGAATCACAAGCTTGTGAATGAGAATCGAATCGAAT
>NW_015684118.1:0-212 GCF_001515625.1 Sinocyclocheilus rhinocerous
GACAAGTCACTGAAGGCAGAGGAACATGTAAGTAATATTGGAATAGACTATTTAAAATGAATATATTTTTGAAGCAAGTTTGTCTAAACAGTACTTTTTTTTCAGTATCCATGTCACGAGAAGTGTGCCAAGAAGTCAGCCCTAGAAGAGCTGTTTGAGGATGAGGGCCGAGAGTTACTTCAGGCAACAACCTCTAAAAGTGGTGCCATCTC
>NW_015684119.1:0-212 GCF_001515625.1 Sinocyclocheilus rhinocerous
GCATAAAGCAGAGTTTTAAGTAACAGTCTCACGTGCGCACAGCACAGAGTAGCTTCATTTTTGGCGGAGAATCTGGGAGGTTTTAAGAGTGTGCTAATAAGGGAATTATACAAATGAATATATGAATTATATGAATCTACCTCTGAATTCTGACTGTCTTCAGAAATGATTAGATGGCATTTTGTTTTCATCTTCGCTCCATGTAATACCTA
>NW_015684120.1:0-212 GCF_001515625.1 Sinocyclocheilus rhinocerous
AGGACAAAATGGGTGGAAAAACAGTAATAAAAATTAGACATAAACCACATAAAATGCAGGCCAGGAGCGAGGCCCTCTAGAGGCGCAAGGCCCTGTGCGGTCGCACACTTGGCACAGTCCTTGCGACGTTATTGAATCACATGAAACATCACCAGGCCGTTGGCGCCCTCTGGAGGTATTTGTTATAATATAGGCATATTACATTATGTATT
>NW_015684121.1:0-212 GCF_001515625.1 Sinocyclocheilus rhinocerous
AGTGGCTCTAGCCACCGGGCCACCCCCCTGTGCACGGCCCTGGTGGAGCAGATACCTACGAGATCAAAGACAGATATGGCGTTATTCACACTCACGTGCTGTGTTGCTAATAGCCTAAACATGATATAATTTCATTTCTGTTGCCTTTATATTAAAATAAATATGACGAACAAGACACTCAAAGTGCTTGCTATTTAATTCCATACGAAAGG
>NW_015684122.1:0-212 GCF_001515625.1 Sinocyclocheilus rhinocerous
AGGTTAACCCTGGGTGTCTAGTGACAATATAGAAATACTTTGTGCCTGTTTTTAAGTACATTTGTACTTTAATGGAGTATAACTGTTCCTGATTACTGATTTCTGACTGAAACTACAGAAAATAACAGCACAAATGACTGTGTTAGTGATGTCTGACAGCCAAACTGATGTAATGTGGACTGTTTCTGTGTGTGTCTGTAGGTTGTCTGGCT
>NW_015684123.1:0-212 GCF_001515625.1 Sinocyclocheilus rhinocerous
AGTTATACAGTGCTATTGTGGCTGCTGTCACATGACAAGCATGACGAGCCCAACCCAACCCCCCCCCTCAAAAATCATGAGTGCATGAAGACCCTGAGTGTGACACATACATACATACACTACCAGGCAAAATTTTTTTGAACAGTAAGAAAGATCCAATAAAAAAAAAAAATCCAAAGATCAGCATTTATCTGAAATAAAAAGCTTTTGTA
>NW_015684124.1:0-212 GCF_001515625.1 Sinocyclocheilus rhinocerous
AGGTTTGAAATTGGTCTATAATTATTTGTGTCCTCCACTGCCAGACTGGGCCTTTATAAAAGTGAGAGAACTGTAGCATGCTTAAAACTAGCTGGACAGATGCCCTGACTGAGACAGTTGTTAATTAAATTCAGCACAGTAATCCCAACACTCTCAAAAACCTGTTAGAAAAGGCAAGGAGACATAACATCGTCTTTTGATGAAGAAGATTT
>NW_015684125.1:0-212 GCF_001515625.1 Sinocyclocheilus rhinocerous
AAAATGTACTGTAGAGAAAAGCATGATGTCTTCATGAAGAATTGAAGGTGAAAAGTGAAATAAGGTGAACTGATGGCAGACAAGGTTATTACCCTTAACTGAAACAACATTTCTTATTTTCATTTAATTTAAGTACTAAAATAACTATAATAAAAAATTATAGACATTAATAATAATAATAAAGACAAAACACACCAAAAAATTTTACTTTA
>NW_015684126.1:0-212 GCF_001515625.1 Sinocyclocheilus rhinocerous
AGTGACATAAATTTTGTGTTTTGCAAAGTTTGCTGCTTCAGTTTTTGTAGATTATATTTCCACATGTGTCTATGTGGAAAAACAATGATAAGCATACCATAAGGTTTAAAGGCTTTTATTGACAAAAAATTACAATGAGTCAATATTTACAGTGTTGACCCTTGTCCTTAATAACCTCTGCAGTTCGCTCTGGCATGCTGGATATTAGCTTC
>NW_015684127.1:0-212 GCF_001515625.1 Sinocyclocheilus rhinocerous
AGGTGCGACCCATCGCTTATGCGAGTCGTAGTCTACGGCCCACGGAGCGCAATATGTCGAATTATAGCTCCATGAAGCTGGAGTTTTTAGCGCTCAAGTGGGCCATGACCGAGAAATTCAGGGAGTATTTGTTGGGACAGAAATGTGTAGTTTATACTGACAACAACCCCCTGAGTCACCTGAATTCGGCCAAGCTTGGTGCTACCGAGCAG
>NW_015684128.1:0-212 GCF_001515625.1 Sinocyclocheilus rhinocerous
ATAAAGCATTCTGAACGGTCCTAGAAAATTAGATTTATGAAACGCGAGAGCAAGTAAACATGCAAAATAAAAGGGGACTGATGGGAATTAGGCCCCTGATTTAAACCACTGCATTTAAAAAAAATAAAGACACTAAAGCAGACATGCAAACTAACCACTTTAACTCTAGCTAGAGGCCTTTGTGTGTGTGTGTCCACAGCCTAAATGACCGA
>NW_015684129.1:0-212 GCF_001515625.1 Sinocyclocheilus rhinocerous
AAGGAAAACTTGAAATCGCATCATATGACCCCTTTAACACTTGGCAAGAGTCAAATGTGAGTAAAAATTAGCATTGGTGAGTACACAAAATGATTTTACTTATCAGTTGGTGTGATTATCAAATTTCAAAGGTTGCAATTCAATTACATAGCCTAAATATATAGTCTGCTGCGCTGCATGTGTCAGAGCGAGTGTGGCATTGTGTTTATTTA
>NW_015684130.1:0-212 GCF_001515625.1 Sinocyclocheilus rhinocerous
CTCACTTCCCCCAAACGAGACCAGATCACTCGCGAAGGCAGAGGGTTGCTGGTCAGACTGGGAGAAGAGGACGGGAGAACTCATTCTCTGGGGCTAGGGCGAGGCACGTGGGATCTGGGCCGACGTGAACTCACTCGCAGCCGGATGCTCGAGTCCTCTGCCCTGCCGTTTTTTCCTCACAGGTCCTTGGGAGGAAGAAAATGGGAGGGTGC
>NW_015684131.1:0-212 GCF_001515625.1 Sinocyclocheilus rhinocerous
AGGGGTCCTCGCACAGCTTGCTAAGCGCCCCGTGTCAGGCGTTTCGTGGACACTGCGCGCCGCCCCCTAGACGATTTTTCCCACCCCCGACGACCACCCGGGCGCCCAGGGGAGGCCCGGCGGGTCACGCCAGAGGCGCGAGCCGGGGCCTGGGGCCCCCGGGGGCCCCACGGAATGGCGACGGATCTGGGCACTTTTTTGCGCATTTTGTT
>NW_015684132.1:0-212 GCF_001515625.1 Sinocyclocheilus rhinocerous
CAAAATAGAGTGCAACAAATGAAGACTAACTGATGAATAAATTAATATTATAACCTAGCTATTTTCAGTCAAAAATACTCAAGAATCAGTCTTGAACTTGTAAGTTCATAGGGAATGTTCTCAGAACTCCAGCAAACATTCTGACAAGATTCTTTCAAAGTTTCAAAAAAATCTAAAAAAAAAACACTCAAATTGACTCACTCATGGAACAA
>NW_015684133.1:0-212 GCF_001515625.1 Sinocyclocheilus rhinocerous
CAAACTCTAATGGACATCTGCATCGGTTCAATGAATACCAATTCAGAAAAATAAAAACGTAATTGTATCAAAGCTCCTACAGCCCACTGTATGCTCTGAGAATAGAAGGTCAACTATGGAAATCCCCATGAATATGAAATTTCAGATGATGAGAGGTCACCCCGGGGAAAATATGCTCATCAGTAACAAGAACATCCCCTTAAATAGCAGCA
>NW_015684134.1:0-212 GCF_001515625.1 Sinocyclocheilus rhinocerous
CAAACTCTAATGGACATCTGCATCGGTTCAATGAATACCAATTCACAAAAATAAAAACGTAATTGTATCAAAGCTCCTACAGGCCACTGTATGCTCTGAGAATAGAAGGTCAACTATGGAAATCCCCATGAATATGAAATTTCAGATGATGAGAGGTCACCCCGGGAAAAATATGCTCATCAGTAACAAGAACATCCCCTTAAATAGCAGCA
>NW_015684135.1:0-212 GCF_001515625.1 Sinocyclocheilus rhinocerous
AGGATGCATTCCTATAGACTCGTTCAAATTTGACACAGATTTTCAATGACACTCTATTGCTACACAGATGCCAAGACATGCAGGACAGAACATACACTAGTGTATTTGGCCTACATGGATTAGCCATTCAACCTATACAGCTGGGTAGCAAGCAGAAGCATTGAGAACTGTGTGTGTGTGTGTGTGTGCGTGCGTGCGTGCGTGTGTGTGTG
>NW_015684136.1:0-212 GCF_001515625.1 Sinocyclocheilus rhinocerous
CAAACTTCTCGGTACAAAAGGTTAGATTTATCCTTATATTAATGCTTCACAGAACATTCTCAAATGTAGGATAACATGGATCATCAGGTTTTGCCCCAAATGTGGAGTACATACAGCAAATTTATGTAAAGGTTTCTACTCAATTATTATTTTTAGTGGACAAATTATTAAATGCAAAATAGAACTATTTTCACTAGCTGTCTTTTGGATCC
>NW_015684137.1:0-212 GCF_001515625.1 Sinocyclocheilus rhinocerous
CAAATAAATACTAAATAATTATAATAAAAATAGTAAAATAATAAATTGAAAATACTAAAATAAACACTAATACTAAAATATTAAAATAGCAAAAAATAAATATTAAAATAAATACTAAATTCTATTACTAAAATATTAAAATAGCAACAAAAAAAACATTAAAACAAATGCTAATACTAAAATAATTAAATAGTAAAACAGCAAAAAATAAA
>NW_015684138.1:0-212 GCF_001515625.1 Sinocyclocheilus rhinocerous
CAAATAAGTTATATTCAAGTATTTTTTGTTTATGTTTTTGGGTTCTAGTGTAATTTTAAACATTTAATTTGTTTTTTTATTATTATTTGACCAGTGTTTGCTGTAAAAAGCATAAAAAGCCAATGAAAATAGGTTTTATTCAGTCAACATTCCTCTTTATTGAGTTCCACAACATCAGTTTCTTCTAGTCCTCCGCTTTTAACATAAGTGAC
>NW_015684139.1:0-212 GCF_001515625.1 Sinocyclocheilus rhinocerous
CAAAGACAATGAGGAAAAACACACTGTGCAAAAGAGGCTTAGAAAGACAAACACTGCACTCATTCTCCTGCCACAGTCTTTTCATTTCTCCTTTCGGGCAATGAGGCAGAGGTTAGATAAACACAGGGATGTGTAGAAAGAAAGGCATTGTATTAAGAGGTGCACATTTCCCTCAAGGGGAATGTATTCATTCCTTCTGCTTGCTCAGCTCT
>NW_015684140.1:0-212 GCF_001515625.1 Sinocyclocheilus rhinocerous
CAAAGCGACTAGTTTTGAGATTTTAGTGCGCACTTTCTTTAATCTTAGAGTTTTACTCGATATTGTTTACGATTACCGACGTCCCCTTTCCACTATTAGCAAAGACAAAAATTGTAAATACGGCTGCATGTTATTTGTGTCAAGACCTTACCTGATCTTCAAAATTTTATAAAAATGGAATAACAGAAAATGTCAACAATATCTTACCTGAG
>NW_015684141.1:0-212 GCF_001515625.1 Sinocyclocheilus rhinocerous
CTGGCTAGTTTATTAAGAGGTACCGTAACCAATGTTGGCGAGCTTGTAAGAATTGGGACACAAATTGAACGTGATTTTGATGAAGCCAAAAAATATTGGAATCAGGTAACTTCTGAAGAGCAAAAGAAAAAACATATGCCCGCAAGCACTAGAGTGGTGCAGTCCAACAAAATGCAGCATCAAACTGTAAATATACCTATAGTCTTGCGTGA
>NW_015684142.1:0-212 GCF_001515625.1 Sinocyclocheilus rhinocerous
CAACATTATCTCTCACACACAGACATATCAATGACCGCAGGGCTCTGGGATCCACTTACAGCTTAGATTACAGCCAGAGACACTTAAGAACACTAACTACACTGAGCAGGACTGGGACGAAGTGCATGCAATATGAATCAGCCGTTTTAAAATCACGAAAATGTAATGTTTCATTCTGCCCATGATGAAGTCTGAGGAAGCTCAAGGCATGT
>NW_015684143.1:0-212 GCF_001515625.1 Sinocyclocheilus rhinocerous
AGCTTCACATTTGCTATCTAATCTAAGGTATTTTCAGTCATTTTTTATATGATAAATTTCACATTATCAGATCACAATACATTAAAAAACATCAAAGTAGCAGAAAAAACACTCAAAGGATTAAAGCAACAGGAAGATTATCAGTTCATCAGTAATGCATGTAAGATCAGTCACTATTCATGTTCATGTTCCCCATGTGAATTTGAAATTGC
>NW_015684144.1:0-212 GCF_001515625.1 Sinocyclocheilus rhinocerous
TCTATTTCCAGTGTGATTAATAAACCAAAATATTTTTTTCCAGAAATTAATTAATGCAAACTAACCCTTTTTTTTATTTTTCCAATATAAACAACATACTCTTTTCAAACATTTGTTGTAAATATAATGTACCCATGTTTCACATTATATTTTTTTAAAATAGTACACTGTATACAATGTGTATTTTGCAGTATGCAGTACGCTAGTATTCA
>NW_015684145.1:0-212 GCF_001515625.1 Sinocyclocheilus rhinocerous
TTTAATCCCAATGTGCAGCTGCCTTCAGAGGCTACATATCACTGGTCAATCCCCACCAATCTCTTGCCGTAGTACCGTAAATTGGTGTCGCAAATATTCAGTATTTATATGAATATTACTGTTTCTTTCAGCAGTCCATCTAATAGTTGAGCAAATGTGGGAATAACGTCTTGTGCTGAAGAGAGGGGGGCACTGTAGTGTTGATATAAATA
>NW_015684146.1:0-212 GCF_001515625.1 Sinocyclocheilus rhinocerous
AGTTAACATCTGGAGAAGACAAAAGCTGAAACAAACCCATCAAGATGCTTTTAACTCAAATACGAGTGCATAATCCAGGGGTTCTCGAAGTCTACATTCAAAAGTTCCAAATCTGAATTTTCATCAGTGTCAAAGGTCCGGAACAATTGGTTATTACAAAACTTGTTTTTAATAAACAATGCATAACAAATAAACACATTTTTGGAAAAAAA
>NW_015684147.1:0-212 GCF_001515625.1 Sinocyclocheilus rhinocerous
CCGTTACGCCCATCGCAATCTAGGCTGATTCATTTCAGCAAATCGGTTCTTTCGGGCAATTCGTTCAAATGAGCCGATTCACCAATTCGTTTGAGTCACCACTCAAAACAAAAGTGTTTACAAAAGCGACCGTGCGCTGTTTATCCGGTCTTTTTGTATAGTGAAATACATATTTATTCACAAAATGCAGCTGTTTATTCCTTTTTTGTCAA
>NW_015684148.1:0-212 GCF_001515625.1 Sinocyclocheilus rhinocerous
CAATTCGATCAAATGAAGCTCCCACAGTTCCTTTGTCTCCTCATCAAAATAAAAACTCAAGGCTGGATCTTAAGACTGACAGCTGTTCTTGGAAAATGTCGTAGAGATGAGAACTATTATGCTCGGAGTGATGAACGCTATTATGCTTAGGACTGGAACTGAGATGTGGACGACAGCAAATCATCTGAGAGGTTTTAATTCTCAAGCTCACT
>NW_015684149.1:0-212 GCF_001515625.1 Sinocyclocheilus rhinocerous
AGGAAATACGTCATATAAGTAGTCAAGTGGTCAAGTGCAAAGTCCCCAAGTGTGGGTATTTGGACAAGGCTAGAAACTAGGTCAGAGGGGAACAGGCTAACTGAAAATAACAGACATGTGACAAATATTGGTTATTAGCTGATATTAGCGATTTCTTTTTTAAATTAATTTTATTCATATAATTGGTTTTGGTTGATACTAAATATTTAATC
>NW_015684150.1:0-212 GCF_001515625.1 Sinocyclocheilus rhinocerous
CAATATTGACAATATTGTGTTTAAAATGTAGGCTACATTTAAAATTTTAAATGTACACTTAAAATTGCAAATAAAATGTTACACAGTCAATTTGTTTTTTTGTTTGTTTTCAGTTTGTTCATTATGATTTTTTTCCCGTCGATATTGGAACGTACAAAGCCCAGTTCATTTAATAAATAATGGTTTAGCTTCAAATACATTGCGAATATGGA
>NW_015684151.1:0-212 GCF_001515625.1 Sinocyclocheilus rhinocerous
CAAGCATGTGCTACACAGAACAGAATAACACACACTAACAGAAGAGCATACAGCCTGAGCGAAACTTGAAAATGCACACTCACGCAGATACCAGAGCTCAGAGAGAGTGAGCTAATGCTCATCCCGTTCCCTCACGACGGAAGAAAAACACATGGAGCATGAATGTTTAAAGCCCGACACTGAACCAAAACCAAACTGTCATCATTTACTCA
>NW_015684152.1:0-212 GCF_001515625.1 Sinocyclocheilus rhinocerous
CAATTCCTGCCGGACCTGAGACTCGAACTCGCAACCTTTGGGTTAACCATTAGGCCACGACTTCCCGTGTTTTGTTGTGAGATATAAACTTGCAATTTCCTGATTCTGTGTTGGAAACAAACTTGTTTTCTCACAATTCACACTTTTTTCTGGGAATTGCAACAGAATCCCTTTCAAGGAAAGTCCGTTCACTCGGCCGCCATATTTGCAAC
>NW_015684153.1:0-212 GCF_001515625.1 Sinocyclocheilus rhinocerous
CAAGCGACTTTAAGCCATTCAAGAGCAAAAAGCGTGAAAGAGAACTTAATACAGTACTCGCTTGCTTTCTTATAGACCGTTTTCTGTGCACCCAAAGCACATGTGTATCTGAAACAGCACGCAACTGCAGAATTGAGTTATGTTTTGCGCCTTATTGTGCATAAACGGCCAAATACATACAATATTATGTCAAAATGCCCATCTTGGCAAGT
>NW_015684154.1:0-212 GCF_001515625.1 Sinocyclocheilus rhinocerous
CAGATTAAGGGGCGGTAATATTATAATGAGATCCCATTGCAACATCACTAGGGGAGCGAAATCAGACTCGCTCGTTTTTTCAGACGCTTGCAGAAAAAGAACCTTACCAAAACAAAGTTACTGGGTTAATCTTTTTCACGTTTCCAAGGTTGGTAGATGCAACGGGTACCTGATTATAGAACTTAAAACCTGGAAAAGTCAGATTTTCATGA
>NW_015684155.1:0-212 GCF_001515625.1 Sinocyclocheilus rhinocerous
CACAAAAAAAGTCAATCTAAAACAAAGCAAACTCACTGTAAAAACAAAATGTATTCACTTAAATTAAGCTGTCTGTAATGTTATTTTTTAAACGAATTTGAAATAAGTAAAAAATTATTTTATATAGATAAAAAACAAAAATAAATAAAAAATAAAAAATAAAAATCAAAAATAAATAAAAAAGTGTAAAGCATCAGCACACATTGTAGGAT
>NW_015684156.1:0-212 GCF_001515625.1 Sinocyclocheilus rhinocerous
CACACACACACACACAGTGAACACACAACACACACAGCAGTGAACATGAACACACACACACACACACACAGTGAACACACATACATGCCCACACACACACACACACACAGCAGTAAGCAGTGAACACGCACGCACGCACGCACACACACACACACAGCAGTAAGTAGTGAACACACACTCACACACAGCAGTGAACATGAACACACACACAC
>NW_015684157.1:0-212 GCF_001515625.1 Sinocyclocheilus rhinocerous
CACACACACACACTGCATCTTTCTCTCACTGTGCGCGTGCGTCTGTGTTTTGGGTGATGATGAGCGTGAGGCGCGCGCGTAAACACACACCACCGCCACAATTGAAATAGAAACAGAATGACATTTGGCCTATGTCTTTTTTTTTCTTTAATTTTCGTGGCAAACTCGCAAAAAGCGCTTGATTCGCTTTGTGATCGCTCGCGCGCTGCCTC
>NW_015684158.1:0-212 GCF_001515625.1 Sinocyclocheilus rhinocerous
TAGCACAATTCAAGTCTTTTGAAAGCAGACACTTATATTCATACTATGATATGGCAAAATGTACTCACCGGGGTTCTGTGTCATTCAGAGTTGAATTTAGAATGCCTTTTCAATTCTATTTCATTTTCTGAATTTGAATCGAGGTTGCAAATGGGATGCAGAATTGCAATTTTAATACGAATTTGAGGAAGTGGATTTAAAATGGAATGAAT
>NW_015684159.1:0-212 GCF_001515625.1 Sinocyclocheilus rhinocerous
CACACCTGTTGCTAAAGAAAATGCTGCTGTTTTAGTGTAAACAGAATTTATCATTATTTGCCTTAGTGAAACTACAATATATCACTTTTTCCACTGCCAAAAATATCCGTTTTTATTTATATTAATATTTAATTTATTAATATTAATATTTAATATTCAGTTCTGTTCAATATGTAAAGTTAATCAATTATGAAATTAGTTCAATTGGGCAA
>NW_015684160.1:0-212 GCF_001515625.1 Sinocyclocheilus rhinocerous
CACTCCTGCTGATGGACAAAGTCATCAGAGTCACCTGTTCTTCCTCGCAGACTCTCTCACTGAATCGTTTACTGGTGTGGACGAGAAGTGCCACATTGTAAGGCAGATGGCAAAGGACGAACACGAAGACCACGGCCAGGACCACGCGGATCGCCTTGTGCTTCTGGAAGTTTTGAGCTTTGAGTAGAGTCACCATGGTGCACGAGTAGCAG
>NW_015684161.1:0-212 GCF_001515625.1 Sinocyclocheilus rhinocerous
CACTATTATCACATACTGTAGCTTTACTATATATATATAAACCCAACAGTTTAAATTGTAATATATTTCAAAATTACTGTTTTTAATTTTGATTAAAAAAAATGCAACCTTGATAAACACAAGAGAGTCTTTCAAAAACATTTTTAAAAAATCTTACCAACCCCAAACAGTATAGTGTAAACTTCAAAAGTGATCAGAAGAGACTGTCATGC
>NW_015684162.1:0-212 GCF_001515625.1 Sinocyclocheilus rhinocerous
CACTTTCCACTGAGAGAGAGAGAGAGAGAGAGCGAGGGAGCGTATGGAGGGGTTGTGGACACTTGATCCGCTCCCTCAACACGGCCTTGTTGCTTTTGGTTGGAATTCAAAGAGGCATCTAACAAAAGTGACTTGTGTTCCAGCAGTCCGCAGGTGAGCCGTTCGTAACGCTGCTGTCGCTCGTCAGGCCTGTTGTTCTTATTATACACACA
>NW_015684163.1:0-212 GCF_001515625.1 Sinocyclocheilus rhinocerous
CACTGGATACGACAGAAACCAGGGAAAGCTCTGGAGTGGATTGGGTGTATACAGGGCTGGACTGGGGCTACAATTTGGCCTTAAAATGGAGTAAATGGGTTTAATAAATAAAAAAATGACATAAAAAATAATGATAGATATTATTGAATGTCCTGCAAATAGTTAAAAGACTTAATATTGCATTTTTGTCACATAGAAATGCACTTGACAGT
>NW_015684164.1:0-212 GCF_001515625.1 Sinocyclocheilus rhinocerous
GCTGAGACGAATTGAAGATTTGGGAAACATAGAAAAGAAGAAAAAAGAAGGAAAAGAAAGTGAAAAATCAGAAACCAGTGATTAGGTTAAGTTCAAAGTACTTCACACTGCATGCACACATGCTGTATTTAAAAGCTTCAATTAAAGACTGCTAACCCCTAATTGTTAAACTATTTGGTAGCTTAGCCTAAGATTAAACTATGCTAAGTCAT
>NW_015684165.1:0-212 GCF_001515625.1 Sinocyclocheilus rhinocerous
TAATATATGGCACCTATAATAGTTAGTTAGGCTTCCGGAGGACAAAATTTTTTCTGATGTTCAAGCACATACTTTCACTGGGTCCTTGTTGACAAAGGGAAAAATATACAAAAAGTGAATAAATACACGGTTAGTTTTTCTGTTTGCGTATCTATGTTCCTTATGACAAATAGGGATGGGCGTATCGATCCGAAGTATCGATATATCGATAC
>NW_015684166.1:0-212 GCF_001515625.1 Sinocyclocheilus rhinocerous
ACAGTCTGGAAATACTTTAGGCTATAGCAAATTATTTTGCGGACCTCCTATCACTTTAAGAACCGCTGGTCTACACAGAAAAAAGACCTGTCTAGAGACTCTGCCCCGGTATGAGTTATGTCGAGCTATTAATTAGTCTGTTTGATGAGAAAAATATGAAATGTAGCTGCAATAAAATGGGTTATTAATCCGTACAACTGCAGCAGTGGAGG
>NW_015684167.1:0-212 GCF_001515625.1 Sinocyclocheilus rhinocerous
CATAGACTATCTCGTTTCTTCGCCCATGTGCACACACATCCAAAGTGCGTGCAAAGGAAAAAGTGATTTAAAATGTATCTGATTGACAGATAAACCATGGTTGATCTATCATCCAGATGCACGTAAAATGCATGCGCTGTCTTATTTCAGTGTTGTTGTTAATGTTTAGGTTATTTTAGCTTCGTACATTTAGTTTAACTGCACTGTTAAAG
>NW_015684168.1:0-212 GCF_001515625.1 Sinocyclocheilus rhinocerous
AAAGTGCATTTGATATTCTTTCCTGTAATAATTTACATAATAGGTCATACGTTTTTCCTGTTCATTTTCACATTTGTAAAGAACATCCATTTTATGACGCCAAGTATAGAATTTGAAGCCAAAATAAATAAACTCAAGTAAATGGTATTTTTAATAGTAAAGGGTTCAAACATTATAGCGCATTAAAAAGCATAAATGTTTTCTGTGCCTCC
>NW_015684169.1:0-212 GCF_001515625.1 Sinocyclocheilus rhinocerous
TGAAGATCTGTTGGCGCCAGACAGACACATTACATGTATTGCTTTCAGATGAGCATCCCCTTTTGAATCTGAAAATGCTGTTTTCATGTTGTAGTTTGGACTGTGAAAACGGAGGTATCTGAAATGATGACGCATGTCATGTGACGTAGTACTGTATACTGATATCTATGTTTACGGTATTCTGCCTGCTGTGTGCTATTCACTTTCACACT
>NW_015684170.1:0-212 GCF_001515625.1 Sinocyclocheilus rhinocerous
CACAGTACGCACGTATATATTATGTAAACAAAAACTTTTATCGCGATTAATCGTTTGACAGCACTAGTTGTAATACATTATATCTTGTTGTAAATAATTATAACCTATTTTAAAATGCATAGTGTAACAATGTATTGAAAAATGTTGTAATGTATTAACTGTGGTTTCAATTATTCATGAGATTGTACAATGCATTATAAGGTGCATTACAA
>NW_015684171.1:0-212 GCF_001515625.1 Sinocyclocheilus rhinocerous
CATATTTTTTTGACCTGGTAAGAACTCTAGCAGCTGCATTTTGGATTAACTGTAGCTTGTTTATTGAAGATGCAGGGCAACCAGCTAGTAGTGCATTACTGTAATCCAGTTGAGAGGTCGTGAATGCATGTACTAGCTTTTCTGCATCAGAAGCAGATAATATGTTTCATAGCTTAGCAATGTTTCTGAGGTGGAAGAAGGCTGTTTTTGTA
>NW_015684172.1:0-212 GCF_001515625.1 Sinocyclocheilus rhinocerous
CATTCAAACTGTAGAGATCCAGGTTATAAAGATAAAAGTAGACTTTCAGTCTTTGTTTCAGAGCAGAAATGACATCTTCCTTAGGTTTTCCAATGAACAACTTCTTATACAACAAAATCACTTACGATAGAGTGTCTGAAAACAGGATGTTTAATTTTATGCAGATTTGATTCTCAAGTAACTTAAAGGAGTAGTTCACTTCCAGAATAAAA
>NW_015684173.1:0-212 GCF_001515625.1 Sinocyclocheilus rhinocerous
CATTCTGAACATGGCTATTGCCTTTAAAGAACAAATGTATTGCTTCAACAGCTGTTTCTAGTCAGCATCATGAAAAATTCCAATGCACAAATGTCTATTTAGTCTACTGTGCACATGTGGAAAACAAGTCGTTTTCCCTACGAGTGGATCATATCTGTCAAAAGAAGAAAGGGCATGTGGTGAAGAGTTTTACTCGTCTCATAATCACTGTC
>NW_015684174.1:0-212 GCF_001515625.1 Sinocyclocheilus rhinocerous
CAGGTGTGCATAATTATTAGGCAGGTTTTCTTTTACAGGTAAAATAGGAAGGAAAAAAATAGATTTAACTCAGATTGAAAAGTCAAAAATTATTAAATGCTTATGAGAAGGATGCAATACAAGAAATTGCAAAATTAAGGCGTGACCATTGGACAGCACAACATTATTTCAGCAGGGTCAGACAAAAACAGGCCAAGAAGAAAAGATGCATG
>NW_015684175.1:0-212 GCF_001515625.1 Sinocyclocheilus rhinocerous
CATTAAAAAGCACAATTATTGTAAGTAAAAAGTGTTTGTCTAAAACGCTGCTTCAGAAATCACTCAATCTTGTCTAAATTTAGGTCACATGTCAGTCAGGTCACACTTTCTGCAGATTATTTGCCATTAAAATCCTCATGATGCTGGAAACACAAGAGTCTATAATGAAAATGTTATATACAGTGGGTACGGAAAGTATTCAGACCCCCTTA
>NW_015684176.1:0-212 GCF_001515625.1 Sinocyclocheilus rhinocerous
GAGCAGTTTCTGTTCTTTACACCATGACAATAACCATTCATTTAATATATAATAAAGCGAGATGTATAAGGCGAGATGAACATCGCGGAGCGCTAAACACTCATTCATACTCGAAGCCGGAGGGGGCTCTCGCGCAGAAAGTCGTACGAGGAAATGGACACAAGCGACCAGCTATCGCTGTATGAAAACAGTTTTTTTCACAGAAAAACAGA
>NW_015684177.1:0-212 GCF_001515625.1 Sinocyclocheilus rhinocerous
AGTGAGCTTTTAAAGAAGGTGCACTGATTAAAATGATTAGTTAATCAAAAAATAAAAAGTTTTTACCTCAAATTTATCAGCTTAAGTTAGCATATGGATTCAGAAGGTCTGAATAAGTTGCACAGTTGTTTGGAACAACAAAAGTCTATGAAAATAAAAGAATGATTTACAATTTACATCAACTGTAAAAAAAAAAAAAAAAAAAAAAAAAA
>NW_015684178.1:0-212 GCF_001515625.1 Sinocyclocheilus rhinocerous
GAGATGTTAAAGTCAACATGAAATGAAAATTCAACCTGTTTTCTACATGCATGTTATAGATTGCAAAAAATTAATCCATGCATGTTCCATTTTTAAAATAATTATTAGTTTTAACAATACATATTATTTTAAAAATCATGATGTTAATGAAAATTGTGATGAAAATCACAATGTTATTGTTTATAGTATCTTAATAACTTCATGCCTTATAG
>NW_015684179.1:0-212 GCF_001515625.1 Sinocyclocheilus rhinocerous
TATACCTGTGCTGCTTATGACTGCTTTTGTGCTCCAGGCTCACATTTTTTGCTAAGCTTAAAGAACGTCGCATATTATACAGTACAGATATTATTTTTATATGAGCTGATGAGATTTGCTAAAGTTTTTGTCTCTTTTGCTCACATTTCTTTGCATTTATTTGATAAAAAAATACAGTAAAAATTGTGAAATATTATTCTAATGTAAAATAG
>NW_015684180.1:0-212 GCF_001515625.1 Sinocyclocheilus rhinocerous
GCATTCTGCAGAGAAGGGAGACTGGCGTTTGTCGCGGTTTGAAAAAGAAAGGGAGAAAACATGACAGAATACCTCGGCGGATATCGCATTTTGTGTAAAATTAAAAATGGACTTTTTTTAATACCGACCAGATACAATACTGATTTTGGCGGAAACTTTTTTTTTTATTTTAAATGGCGTTTATCGCGTTTTGGAACCAAACTCTTCAAATA
>NW_015684181.1:0-212 GCF_001515625.1 Sinocyclocheilus rhinocerous
CATGGGAAGTCAATCTAACTTAACATTTTCTCATATTTATATTATTTCTTACTCCTTAACAGTTCATCAAGCTCTTAATGATTTAAATCTATGCAATCTTTTGGAATATCTGAAGGTCATGTACCATAGTTCTTAATTGTCGCATTTGTTATAATAAGACTAGCCAGTTTTCTCGATTGCTTAAACACATTTCTTGAAACTATGCCTCGTAT
>NW_015684182.1:0-212 GCF_001515625.1 Sinocyclocheilus rhinocerous
AGAGAAAGGAAAATTTTAAATCGCATCATATGACCCCTTTAAATAAAAATACAAAAATGCAAGTATATAAAAAAATTATAAATTAAAAAACACAAAAACAAAATAAAAAAGTAAACCATTTTAAATAATTTCAGTTATATTACATCAATTATAATATAATATAATATAATATACATAAAATAACATAAACAAAATACAATTATATATATATA
>NW_015684183.1:0-212 GCF_001515625.1 Sinocyclocheilus rhinocerous
CACTGGGTTGTATTTAACCCAGCATTTTTTAGAGTGTACTAACAAGCATTTATGAACAACAGTCATTTCTGTTGAAACTTGATTTTCAAATATTTTGTAATTACATATTTGAAAAAAAAGTTGCAATTTAGTACATTATTTTAAATCTGCAAGTATATATATATTGAAATATAAAACACTACACTCGAAAAAATGCTGGGCTAAATACAACC
>NW_015684184.1:0-212 GCF_001515625.1 Sinocyclocheilus rhinocerous
CATGTGATTGCCGCAAGCCCGCCGGCCGCTCCTTCGTCGAATCCGTCGGCCACGCCGTTCTCAAGCCCGCCCACCGCCGCTCACTCAGGCCCGCCGGCCTCCACTCACTCTAGCCCTCCGGCCTCCGCTCACTCTAACCCACCGGCCTCCGCTCACTCTAGCCCACCGGTCTCCGCTCACTCTAGCCCACCGGCCTCCGCTCACTCTAGCCC
>NW_015684185.1:0-212 GCF_001515625.1 Sinocyclocheilus rhinocerous
CAGAATCAGTTATTTTAGTGTTTGACATACTGTATATATTGAGTTTCATTTTATTTTTATATTTCATTTTAAGTTTAATTTTAGTAATTTAGTTGTGTGTCATTTATTTTTTTATGTCTATATGGATTTTAAGTTTTATATTTAGATTATTTAGTTTTATAATTTTGTGTATTTTATATTATTTTGGTAAAAAAAAAGTAGTATTATTTTGA
>NW_015684186.1:0-212 GCF_001515625.1 Sinocyclocheilus rhinocerous
CATGACCTCAAGGTTAGATTATTGTAATGCTTGATTGGGTGGTTGCTCTGCATGCTTAATAAACAACCTCCAGCTGGTCAAAAATGCAGCAGCTAGAGTTCTTACTAGAATCAGAAAGCATGACCATATTTGCCCGGTTCTGTCAACTCTGCACTAGCTCCCTATTAAACATCGGATACATTTTAAAATCTTGCTAATTACTTATAAAGCCC
>NW_015684187.1:0-212 GCF_001515625.1 Sinocyclocheilus rhinocerous
CAGAATGGAGAAAAAAACCTTGGGAGAAACCAGGCTCAGTTGGGGCGGCAGTTCTCCTCTGGCCAATTAATTAATAGTTCAACAAAAATTTTATTTTTAGGGCCATTCAAAGTCTGTTTTCATGTTGTCATGTGTATATGATTTGATCATGCAGAATTCATATTTTCAATATTTAAAATGCTTAAAATTCACAGACACTAGTCCATATCGCA
>NW_015684188.1:0-212 GCF_001515625.1 Sinocyclocheilus rhinocerous
GCACTCTGTTGCGTTGGGTCCCGCGGTACTCCCGCGGGAGTGCAGATCTCTACCTCGAGTGATCGTGTGCCCTGCTTGAGCGCTAGCAGCAGATTTGCAACGTTCATACCTGGCTAATGTTCCTTGGTGAAGCCCTGGATCCTTGTTTGACCGAGTATTCTGTAACAGGGCGAACGAGACGTGAGGATCCATATGCAAGGCTTTATTTCCAA
>NW_015684189.1:0-212 GCF_001515625.1 Sinocyclocheilus rhinocerous
CGGCGTGACACATGTTTACAACCCCACCTCCCGCAGCGCGGGGGTGTTGGAATGTTCGAAAACAGTATACCATCGCTTAGCCTTTTCCAACTTCTTTTTGCCCTCAAACGAAAAACGCTAAAGAACTTTGTTTGAAGTATATCGGGGCCTTTAAGGGTTGCAGAAGAATTCTAGCTCACATCCTCATCTTCTCAGAATCTAACAGAACCGCA
>NW_015684190.1:0-212 GCF_001515625.1 Sinocyclocheilus rhinocerous
CATAGTTCACTGAGAAGCTACGCAAACAGCTTTCATTATCGCGAATGATTTCTTTGATTTCATAATCGCACAATTATATCGTATATAAGTGAAGAAATTGTTGAATAAAGTTATTTTTGTTTTATTTGCACACAAAAAGTATTCTTCTCATAGCTTCTTGAAATTAAGCTTGAACCACTGATGTCACATGGACTATTTTAACAATGTCCTTA
>NW_015684191.1:0-212 GCF_001515625.1 Sinocyclocheilus rhinocerous
AATTGACTTCAGGCAAATTTACTGCCCTGACACCAAATGTGACCCTGCAGAGGCTCAGCCAAATGCAAAACCACAAAGGAATTTAGCCTCAAACACTTGGCGGTCTGTTGTTTATTTGGAGTCTGGTTACAGTGATATTTCTATAGTCTGTTGCTTGTATCAATGGGAGCTCTCATTGTCTCTACTTTGGTTAAAATAGTTTTGCATTTTCT
>NW_015684192.1:0-212 GCF_001515625.1 Sinocyclocheilus rhinocerous
CAGCATCATATGACCCCTTTAAGAACAAATGACTTTTATGAACTGGTTCTTTTATTGAATCAAGCAATAAAAGACTCATGAGTTAATGGTCAGAGTCAATCTGGTGATTCCTTCACAAAATTAATTGAATCAGTAGTTACCAAATTATCATCCGACTCATAATGTGCTGTAGGGCTGCACGATAAATCGAAATGGAATTGAGATCGCGATTC
>NW_015684193.1:0-212 GCF_001515625.1 Sinocyclocheilus rhinocerous
CAGCTTCTGTCTCAACCAATGGCATGAGTTTGGGGGCGGGGCTGTCTGACTATTTTACCCAGTATTTGTGAGTTATGTATATTTATGCTCATTAGAGTATCACATTGTTAGCTTAGTAACGAGCTAAAATCAAACTTTTTTGTAATCAATTGTGAGCCAAGTCTTCTGTGCATGCACTTCTGTATAACATGTGGAGTTGCTGTCTTTATAGA
>NW_015684194.1:0-212 GCF_001515625.1 Sinocyclocheilus rhinocerous
CAGCTTTATTCTGCTCTTCCTCTCTCAAATCCCAGTCCACACACACAAACCAGTGTGAACTTGACAAATGCTCTGGTTTGTGACTCTCGTTTTATCTGGTGTCACATTTTCCTGCACCGTCTGTCTCTACCAAACACTGAATGGTCATTACACAGCAATATATTATATATATTACCATAAATACTGTGTTCTGCAAGTTAAGATTAGAAAGA
>NW_015684195.1:0-212 GCF_001515625.1 Sinocyclocheilus rhinocerous
CTGGAGTTAGAAACCTCTTTATTATAATAATATCCTTATAAGTAGGCTAGACCGAAACGCTTTTCTTAAATTAAAGTATGTGTTACATTTGAAGCTCAGGTCAGCTCGATTTCTGTTCGCGAGTGGTGCAGTTTTCTAACTTTTGTGTTCCCTGAAACATTATAAAATATATACTGTGTAAAAATAATAGCCTACATAAACTTGAGAACCCA
>NW_015684196.1:0-212 GCF_001515625.1 Sinocyclocheilus rhinocerous
CAGTCTGCAGGGAGAATTTCTAAGTGTGTTATCACCTCAAAAAAATAAAAATAAAAACATCTCATGCTCTCACCTGCTGTAAAGTCAATAAACTGACGCAGTCACAATGACCTCACTTCTCAGCGACTGACCCACATACAGAAAGCCAACCTCAGAGTAACAAGTGGATCTATTGTGAAAGTATTAATTAAGATTTAATCAGTTCCTCCCTG
>NW_015684197.1:0-212 GCF_001515625.1 Sinocyclocheilus rhinocerous
CAGTGAATGACGAACAGGGAGTGCCAAGCTCAGAAATGACAAATACAGCACTATAAATATAGTCCAAACGAGTCATGCGCTATATTCCAAGTGTTCCGAAGCCATAAAATAGTTTTGTGTGAGGAAAAGACCAAAAATGTACACTACAGTTCAAAAGTTTGGGATCGGTAAGATTTTAAAATAATAATACTTTTTTTTCAGAAAGGATGCAT
>NW_015684198.1:0-212 GCF_001515625.1 Sinocyclocheilus rhinocerous
AAAAAAATCGAATAATAAAAATTGCAACAACAACAAAAAAAACAAACATCCCAGAATATTCCCCCATTTCACTCCTTGTGCGGTTTTAACAGCAGAAACAAATAGCTAACAGTTCAAAGACAACAGACACTATCTTCAAAACAACAAACAAATGAGTAGCAGCAACGTACATATGTAGGGTATAGGGTACATACATAGGTCTAACAATTAGA
>NW_015684199.1:0-212 GCF_001515625.1 Sinocyclocheilus rhinocerous
GTCAGTCCTGTCTTTGAGATCTCAGATGTTTCATGGAGAGAAAAAAAAACATTTATACACCTCTTCTAAACATGTTTTATTAATGACTTAATTTGTCATATAGTTTGTTTATTATTTCTTAAATTAACAGTGTTGTGTAAAATGTTAACATTGAAAGCAATCCATGCAGGAAGCCATATTGTTGTCATGTTACAGGGAAACAGAAGGAGAAC
>NW_015684200.1:0-212 GCF_001515625.1 Sinocyclocheilus rhinocerous
CCATAATGATCAAAACAGAGTAAATCACCTTTTAAAAGTGACTTGGCGCTTCAAATTAATATTATATCAATTGCAATATAAAACCAGTAGGTGACTGTTAAAAAATATTGATTCATCTAGGAATTAAACAATTAAGTTTTGGAGTGAGTCATTGAATCATTCATTCGAACTGATTTTTTAAAATAATTTGTTGAATATTGAATATTTTTAAA
>NW_015684201.1:0-212 GCF_001515625.1 Sinocyclocheilus rhinocerous
TGCTCAAAAATGCATTGCAAACTGTAATATTGTGAAATATTATTAAAATTTCAAATTACAATATATTTTAAAAAGTTGAATTTTCAGCATCATTACTCCAGTCTTCAGTGTTATGTTACAGCATGTTACTCCAGTCACATGATCCTTCAGAAATCTTTCTAATATTCTGATTTGGTGCTCAAGAAACATTTCTTTTTATTATCAATCTTGAA
>NW_015684202.1:0-212 GCF_001515625.1 Sinocyclocheilus rhinocerous
GAACAAAATTTGAAAACCTACCAAATAAATCTTGGAGATTTGGTTTCCTGAGGTAAAACGGGGGTCTCCATAGAGCCATGTTGTGTCTGTGATGGGGTGTCTGTTGTCTGTAAGAGGGGGAAAAAATATAATTTACTTTTGTATGATTCCTTACAGATCATAATTGAGTGTCAAAAATACTGAAAATGTATTAGGGATGGACAAAGGGTCAG
>NW_015684203.1:0-212 GCF_001515625.1 Sinocyclocheilus rhinocerous
CAGGTGTGTTTGATTGGGGTTGGATGAGCTGAATGCTGCGTTCACACCATGTAATAATAATTAAGGTAACCTAATATAGCGACCAGAGATGAGAAGTAACGAAGTACAAATACTTCGTTACTGTACTTAAGTAGATTTTTCTGGTATCGGCCCTGTTCTACATGGCAGTTGTTCAGCCTGGATACATTTATTAGCTAACAAAATTTGAAATG
>NW_015684204.1:0-212 GCF_001515625.1 Sinocyclocheilus rhinocerous
AAGGAAAAATTGAAATCGCATCATATGACCCCTTTAAAGTTGTTCCTTAGAGATAAGGTGTAGTATTTTGAAACACCTTCAGCAAATTAATAAATTGCTGTGGTTGTTGTTAACACGTCATATGTCAAAAACACTTGGCTAAATGCAAAGAGGGGCAGATATATTACTTTTTTACTTTTTACTTTTAGTCATTTAGCAGACGCTTTTATCCA
>NW_015684205.1:0-212 GCF_001515625.1 Sinocyclocheilus rhinocerous
TCTAGACTTGAAACTGCAGGACAGAGTGGCTGTGGTCCCGTTCTCAGCAAACAGCTCGGCTGGAGTGTACACGTCTATCGCAGACACGCCAGACACACCTGAAACACAGGAATACATCAGTCAGACATCCACATACACCATCACAGACACAGACATAACACTGCCGTGCTTTAATTCTGCTCATATAGCACGGAACTGAATGATTACTAGAG
>NW_015684206.1:0-212 GCF_001515625.1 Sinocyclocheilus rhinocerous
AGAGACTTTTGCCTTCTGAATGAAGCTCCAAACTGCAGAACAAACCAGACCGGGTGTGTTTATTGAAGAAAGAGAGAGCGTTTCTCCCCCAGAGTTTCAAGATGTTTGTTTTCAACCTGTTCTTATGATGTAGTAGCAACTTTAAAGCATGTGTAAGACATCATTAGCACAATCATCTTATTAGGGAAACTCGTCTTAGCATCAGGAACACA
>NW_015684207.1:0-212 GCF_001515625.1 Sinocyclocheilus rhinocerous
CCATGTATGAATTAAAATGTTAAAATCACATGATCTATTATTATTGTTTTTAAGAGCTCTGAAAGGTAGCCTCGTAAAGATAGTTTGCGGTTTGAAATTCAGATTTCTTTTGGCTATAATACCCAGTGCGCTGTCAAAGACATGCAAATAATAGGTTACCGAATAACAACATTGTTTTAGGTCGAGCTCGATTTGTGAAAACTTTCACAATC
>NW_015684208.1:0-212 GCF_001515625.1 Sinocyclocheilus rhinocerous
TGCTAATTTGAAAGTGAAAGTAAAATGCGCACAGCGCTTTTACAAACAAAAATTTCCTCACCGTCACAATCGGTGGGCTGAGCTAAAAAGGCAGTGCTGTAGAATCGGTGGGCGGAGCTAAACAGGCAGCGCTGTATAATCGGTGGACGGATCTAAACAGTCAGCGCTGTAGAATCGGTGGGCGGGGCTAAACAAGCAGTGATGTAGAATCG
>NW_015684209.1:0-212 GCF_001515625.1 Sinocyclocheilus rhinocerous
TCCAGAGCAGCTCGTTTGATAAATTCCACCCCTTGGATCAATGACAGTATCCGCTATTTTAAACGTATTTGCCATAAAACCGAGTGTGGCGAGGGGGGCGTGGTTCAGCGAGGTTTGCAGCGGGAGAGAGAGTTGGGAGACCAGAGGTGAGTAAGTGGGTCAAATGCAAATGACACACCTGTGTCTTGTTCCAGTAATTGGTAGTGGTTCAA
>NW_015684210.1:0-212 GCF_001515625.1 Sinocyclocheilus rhinocerous
TCTGCACTCCTTAATATTCTTATCTAATTATGATTTCCAGTCTTTGCCCACTTTAAGTTGCCATTGCTTGCTGTGTAGAGAAATATTAGAAAATATACAGGGCCTGTTACTGTTTCCAAGATGCATGTCTCAAACTGACCTCCACAGAAAACCAGACTGAGCTGAGTAGGTTTATCATGAATGTGTTGTATGTTGTTGTGTGCAGAGGCAGC
>NW_015684211.1:0-212 GCF_001515625.1 Sinocyclocheilus rhinocerous
CTGTTTTGCCTTTAAATAAGATGGGAGAAGTAGCAAGTGGCTATTCTGTTGAATATGGTTTACTGGTTGAACATGGTTTACTGGTTAGGAAGTGGCTATCTGGCAAGGATGTATTGTTGGGCCAGCCCTCTTTTCAGGTTGTAGTCCCTACGTCTTTGAGGGAAACGGTCTTGAAAACAGCACATGGAGATGTAGCTGGTCATTTCGGGGTA
>NW_015684212.1:0-212 GCF_001515625.1 Sinocyclocheilus rhinocerous
CTTAGCACTGCTTGGTTTAAGAGTTAAGCCGGCTTTTAACACTGTCATTTAAAAGCCCATAATCAGCTGCACAGTGTGGGCGTAGAAGCACTTAACAATATACAGAGAGCGCAGACTTGAGAAAATACTCCTGAATCTGCTAATCAGTTGTAGTTGTAAAATCTGTTCTGACAAAAAAAAAAAGCAATAGTGAATATGAATGTTTCTGATTT
>NW_015684213.1:0-212 GCF_001515625.1 Sinocyclocheilus rhinocerous
CAGAAAAAGTTACATAGTGCTGCTTTAAAATATTCGAAATTGACAACAAAGAATTTAAAAGTTTACAAATAAATTATATTAGAAATAAATGCTGTTTTTTTATTTTCTATTTGTCAAAAATATTAAAATAAATGAATAAAATGAAAAAAAAAAAGAAAAATAAAATAAAATAAAACAATGTTAAGCAGCACAACTGTTTTCAACATTGATAT
>NW_015684214.1:0-212 GCF_001515625.1 Sinocyclocheilus rhinocerous
CCCTCAGTAACAGCTAACAATTTATGTCATTGTGCATAAAATTGCATATCAAATGAAGTAGTATTCTTATTCAGCTTCGGATTAGGGCTAAGCTGTGTCATGTCAAGGGGGAAATTGAGTCACTGGGTAATACATGAACTGTTTTAAATCAAATTTGAACACAAATGAGAATAAATACATTATTTTGAAATGGCACTTTCCCATTTTCCAAA
>NW_015684215.1:0-212 GCF_001515625.1 Sinocyclocheilus rhinocerous
CCATGAGCAATACATTTGTTACTGTATTTACTAATCTTCGTTAACATTAGTTAATGAAAATACAGTTGTTCATTGTTTGTTTGTTTGTTAGTTCACAGTGCATTAACTAATGTTAACAAGATTTTAATAATGTATTAATGTTTAAATTAACAAAGATTAATAAATGTTGTATAAGTGCAGTTCATTATTAGTTCATGTTAACTAATGTAGTT
>NW_015684216.1:0-212 GCF_001515625.1 Sinocyclocheilus rhinocerous
TTCTTAGACTGCGAGTTGACGGAGTTTCATAGTTCTACCTCGTTTCCACGAGTGATTTAAATTCACCTTAGATAATTTACCAGCAGAGAATTTTAGCTTAATTTTACTGCTTATCTAAATTCAACACCAGTTCAGCAGATTGAAGAGTTTGTTCGTTACTTGCGTTCTTTTGGTTGACAGCTGAAAAGCTGAGGTGATTCCGTCGCTGACGC
>NW_015684217.1:0-212 GCF_001515625.1 Sinocyclocheilus rhinocerous
CCCTTAAATAAATGCAAAAACTACGGCCGGACAAAGGCTTCCAACAGGAGCCGGACATTTGTCTACATTTCCCCTATTGTCTGCAGCTTAGCAATCGGTTTGTATTTGTGTTTGCCCGGGTTCGACCACCCAGGATGAGCAGAGGACTGGCTAGAAACGTGCAACATTGTCACCCACATCACATACTAGATAGGAGGCAAAGAGGCAAAAAA
>NW_015684218.1:0-212 GCF_001515625.1 Sinocyclocheilus rhinocerous
TTAATTAATTAAAATTGAAATAATGCTCTTAAAGTCTAATTTGGTCCCTCTGAATATATTAGTTATATTTTTACTGACGGATGTTAAGAGACATTTTTAGTCCTGTTGAAGAAGATGCATGTTTTATTGTGCTCTTTAACTCGTGGAATGACCCTTGACTTTGGTTCCACATTAATACCACATATTTCCTGATTCTTTCAGAGATGTCAGCG
>NW_015684219.1:0-212 GCF_001515625.1 Sinocyclocheilus rhinocerous
CCCCCACAATTCACCTATTCTTGCAATACAGGCTATTGTACTTTTCTGCTTGACCTGCACTTTGCAACAACACAACCTTGTTTCTGCAGTGACTTTCAGCATGTTTTATATAACAATGTCTGACATGTTCACATTTTACATAGTGTGAGAAAGTGAACTAAACCACGCAAAATCCGATAAAAGCAGTTGGACTGAAATGGTTTTCCAGAAAT
>NW_015684220.1:0-212 GCF_001515625.1 Sinocyclocheilus rhinocerous
ACCACTTAGGGCCAATTGTGACATTCAAGAAAATAACTGAGTAATCTGTTACTGCAAGGCCACTCACCTGATTTTTTTATTTGGAAATTTGGCTACACTAGCTTGCTAAGTAAGTATTTGCACGCAAACTAGTGATATTTGATCCACCTCAGTGTCAAGTGCTTCCATAACTTTAAAAATTAAATAGGAGGAAACTCTCCAGTGGCTTTCAG
>NW_015684221.1:0-212 GCF_001515625.1 Sinocyclocheilus rhinocerous
CGTGTCAAGGACCACATCCCTGACAACTTCCTTGACCATTTCCCTGACCTTGACCGCTTCCCTGGCCATAGCCGCTCCCCTGACCATAACCGCTTCCCTGGCCATAACCGCTACCCTGGCCGCTTCCCTGGCCGCTTCCCTGGCCGCTACCTTGACCGCTTCCCTGGCCGTAACCGCTTCCCTGGCCGCTACCCTGACCGTGGCCGCTTCCC
>NW_015684222.1:0-212 GCF_001515625.1 Sinocyclocheilus rhinocerous
CCTCTCCTTTGGTTTGTTTTATTAAAAGTCAAGTTTGTGTAAGTCTTCTCCTCGTTTCTTTGAAGCATTGTGACAATCATTAGCTGAACAGACTCGCATCGCTGTGTTTCTTCACTGGAAAAAAACGAAATACATGAAGCAGCACTTTTCTAGAAACCCTTTCAAAATGGCAGTATTCATGAAAATCATAAGAAAACATTTCTTACAATAAA
>NW_015684223.1:0-212 GCF_001515625.1 Sinocyclocheilus rhinocerous
ATAAAAAAAATGTAAAAAGCTAAATAGACATATTTGTAAAAGAAAAAAAAAATAGTAAAAAAATAAAATAAAATACGACAAAACACAACAAAATTGCTAAAATTAATTCAAATTAAATTAAAAAGAAAAATTTGAATAAGTAAATTTATCCTTAAAACAAGAAAATATATAAACCTATATTATTTTAAAATAACGTTCATTTAAAGGAAACA
>NW_015684224.1:0-212 GCF_001515625.1 Sinocyclocheilus rhinocerous
CCTTCACTACTTTTATTTGGGGATCTACCTGAGGCAACGGGGTTCCGGTTCGCTCGCGGAGGCTCTTGCCCACTAGCAACATGGGACCCTAAACTCAACACAGACAACTGCTTCTGTAGTTGTTGCACCTGGGCTTTCAGTGCTTGCACCTCTGAAGTTAAAGGCGGTAAAGGGTTTTTTTCTTTCTCAACTACTCCTTCAGGGAGTCGAGA
>NW_015684225.1:0-212 GCF_001515625.1 Sinocyclocheilus rhinocerous
CCTTCATTCAAGCTTTTGAGCATGGAATTGAAAGAAAGACCACAAATGCACAGGATTGCTTGTATTATTTAGAACAGTACACTAGAGGACAACCGAGAGAGTTGGTTAGAAGTTGTCATCATATGTCAGCAGAACAAGGATTCCGTAAAGCCAAGAATTTGTTGAAGGAACACTTTGGTCACGAGTTGAAAATCACTGCAGCCTACATGGAA
>NW_015684226.1:0-212 GCF_001515625.1 Sinocyclocheilus rhinocerous
CCCCTGAACTGTCTGCCCCGCCATGGCTCCCCGAGCTGCCTGCTCTGCCATGGCCCCCCAAGTTCCCCCACTGAACTGTCTGCTCCGCCATGGCCTCCTGAACTGTCTGTTCTGCCATGGCTCCCTGAACTGCCGGATCCACTATGGGTCCCGGAATGGGTACCGCTCTGGAGGCCGTCCGTCCCATGTAAGCCTGTCCCTAGAGGCCTCCA
>NW_015684227.1:0-212 GCF_001515625.1 Sinocyclocheilus rhinocerous
CCCTGGACAGCACGCCAAATACGCATAACCTTTATTTAATTATAGGAAAGTGTGAACTCGTGAAAATTATATGCATTTATGGTATAATCATTGCATTTTCGTGTCAATCCATGTTCATATTTATCCAGCAAACAATGCGCTGTTACTTTAATTTACTGCTTGCAGCGCAGCAAAAATAGACTCGGTGCGGAAACGATCGCTGCACTGCTGCA
>NW_015684228.1:0-212 GCF_001515625.1 Sinocyclocheilus rhinocerous
AATGCGCAGTTGCGCCCCTGTGTGTGTCAGCGTTGAATATGTCCCCCTGAGCTGTTTTCCTCCAGATCTTTCAGAAGAACCATCTGACTTGCTTGACGTTATTTCTCTTCCTAGTTGCTCTCCTGAAACGGGTCAGTGTCAGTGTCGCCAGCACATGTTTGGCAGGTGCTGCGACCAAGTAGAATCTGGTTTTTACTTCATTGCTCTGGACC
>NW_015684229.1:0-212 GCF_001515625.1 Sinocyclocheilus rhinocerous
TTCTATGGCATCGTGAAGCACCTTTATTTTTAAGAGTGTAAGCAGCCCTGTGCATTGAAGCTCTAACATGACTTGTTGTGTCTAGAACTTCTAACACAGTGAAAAGGCTCTTTCTGCATTGCAAATAAGATCTCATTTCATAAGTTAGAAACATCCTTCATGTGGGCAATCTTTGCTCTTAACATTGCATAAACCAACTTTCTCTCACTGGG
>NW_015684230.1:0-212 GCF_001515625.1 Sinocyclocheilus rhinocerous
CCTTTGTCATCCATGGTTTCTCATTAAATTTATTCTTTCTTTTTTAAAATTGTTTTAAAGGACATTGTTAATCATGTAAATTTTTAAATATCATCAGGAATGTTTCATATGCTTTATCAGTATCAGTTTCCTCATACAATTTTTCCCAGTTATATTTAAATAATTCACTTAATTTATTTATTGATTCCACTGTTCTAATTCTCCTGTAACTA
>NW_015684231.1:0-212 GCF_001515625.1 Sinocyclocheilus rhinocerous
TATTGTTGTTGCCGCCGCCGCCATGTCGTGGAGACGCTGTGTGTTCCGTTGCGAAAGCCAAAATACTTTGTTTGGCCTTCTAGGACACGACTAGAAATCAGTGGTTAATTTTTATTTACAACACAGTTCCAGAACAGTACAACCCAAATATTCAAGTGTGTGCAGCACATTTTATGGAGGAAAGTTTCCTGAACCTGGTAAGGGGCGTAACA
>NW_015684232.1:0-212 GCF_001515625.1 Sinocyclocheilus rhinocerous
TCCTGTTGTCCTGGGGCACCCGTGGTTGGTGCAGCACAACCCTCATGTGGATTGGTCAGGGAACTCAGTGTTATCTTGGAGTCAGTCCTGTCTTGCTTCATGTTTGGGTGCTGCCTTGTCTCCTGGCTCTTTGTTTTCTGTGTTTCAGGTAGAGAAAGCTGATCTCGCCGGAGTCCCGGCGGAGTACCACGATCTTTGCCGGGTCTTCAGTA
>NW_015684233.1:0-212 GCF_001515625.1 Sinocyclocheilus rhinocerous
TTAAATGTGTTATCATGCTGATATCTGCAGAAAAACTGTACCCCGTGTTTTGAGAGTGACTCCCTGATGCGAGCAAATTAGGCTACATACAATATCTAGGCTGTTATGAGTATGTAGGCTGTAATAGGTTATAGTTGTCTATAGCGCTGTATCATGCATGAAATATTTGGTCTCTATTTGCACTTTGAATATTGAGAGTAACCTACTTTGAT
>NW_015684234.1:0-212 GCF_001515625.1 Sinocyclocheilus rhinocerous
GAATGAAAACTTGTGATAATTGCAGAACATTGAAAGGAATGAAAATCTGTTATTTTGAACAGTGTGCATTGTACGACACTTTATAGAAGTTATTAACAAAACCTGCAGTGAACAGCATGTTAATTTATGCACGAAGAGGAACCGTACGGGGCGGGGCTAAGCTCTGCAACAGCGTCCGATTGGGACAATCGCTTCTGGGATGGACCAAATCG
>NW_015684235.1:0-212 GCF_001515625.1 Sinocyclocheilus rhinocerous
TGAGACCAAAGACTGCCTGTTAGATTTACCCAAAACTAATTATATTTCATGTTTAACCACTATAGACACATCAGAGCCAGTGGCAAATTCCAGAAGATGTGGCCGAGGTGAGGCTGCTCTCGGTGGGTTTATAAGCGCTGACGGCCGGTGACGTCCTGGAGCTCACATCTCCGAAAACCTCGAAGCAAATTTTCAAATAGACGTTATCTTTA
>NW_015684236.1:0-212 GCF_001515625.1 Sinocyclocheilus rhinocerous
CCGCTTGTCACTGAGACATGCACATGTTGCGTAATGACTCACCTAGTGTACCATGAAGAAAACTTTTTTTTTTCTGAATATGAAAAATAAATACATTTTGATTGCTCGGATCACTATTACACGTTTACATGTACTATTCTGTGACATTTACAATAATGATTAAGAAGATGTGATTAAAATGCCAACATTTTTATTCGTTCCTTAAATAAGAA
>NW_015684237.1:0-212 GCF_001515625.1 Sinocyclocheilus rhinocerous
CCGATATTGATTTTTTTTTTTTTTTATGCCTGATGCTGATATCTTAGAAAGCAGGGTGGCCAAGCAGCACACACAAAGAAACTCCGTTAACATACTGTGCTAAACATTAAAAATGTGGAGTTTTTAAATTTATAATATACTGTATGATACAGTTAAGTAGCGCTGGAACGATGCGTCAACGTAATCAATTACGTAAATTAGTCGATTTGCAA
>NW_015684238.1:0-212 GCF_001515625.1 Sinocyclocheilus rhinocerous
CCCGGGGTTCGGGAGTTACGGGTGGTTAAATTCGTGGTCCGGCGCAGACCGATCAAGTGATCCCGGAGGGCTACCGACTATTTTCGATAAATCGTTTTTTTAAATGACATCGATTCGATATCGATTCTCAATAGCCGCGAATCGATCTTTTCCGGGATTTATTTCAGCATATTTAAAACAAGATCTGATTAACGTGAATCTTATCATTAGTC
>NW_015684239.1:0-212 GCF_001515625.1 Sinocyclocheilus rhinocerous
GGATCAAACGAATGGACCAGCGTCTGCAGGATGGCGTGGTTGGTCCCGTTCAAACTTTCACTCAGAGGGAAAGGACACTCTCCGTGGCAGTAATTGGCCAAATACCCCTGAGGCGCAATGATCCAGTCCTGCCAACCCACGTCTTTGAAGTCAATGTAAAGCCTTCTGGGTTTGCACACGTTACTGGGCGTCACAGGTAAGTAATACGCCGC
>NW_015684240.1:0-212 GCF_001515625.1 Sinocyclocheilus rhinocerous
TCCTTAGTTGCAACAGTTTTTGAAGATTTCTTAGACGCCATTTTCCGACAGAATGAATCAGCGAAATAAGGAAAGTCGCCCTGAGCGCACTTAAATCTCACTAAATACTCAAAACAACTGACTAAAGTTAACTCTCAATAAGTTACTATTGACTGTGAAGTGGATTAACGGTACTTTAATTACAAAAATATTCAAAATGTAATGTCAGCGGA
>NW_015684241.1:0-212 GCF_001515625.1 Sinocyclocheilus rhinocerous
CTAATTATTATAAGTAAATAATGCATTAAATACCTTTAAATATTTCTAGATTTAATTTAAAAATATATATTTTTAAACATTGCTTTAAAAAGGTCTGTGTTGCTGTTGCCGTTCTATTAGTCTGCATTGAGACTGCAACACTCAATGCACAGGTCTCTTTTGACATCGGCTTTTTTGACATTGTCCTCTGCATGACAAACTAAACTTTTCTT
>NW_015684242.1:0-212 GCF_001515625.1 Sinocyclocheilus rhinocerous
GTGTCAGCGCTGTCATGATGTGTTGTCTTAAACACATTACATTTGGTTTTGTGTGATGGGAGGGAGTGTCTGTATTTATTTTGGTAATATCGGTCACTCTCGCAGGATTGTTTTGTTGCGGTCGCACACCGGACGAGAAGCGCAGTGCCCTGGTGCAACACGTATCACACACCGTCAGTTCAAGACGGCAGTCCAAAACATTTAATCTATTC
>NW_015684243.1:0-212 GCF_001515625.1 Sinocyclocheilus rhinocerous
CATAAAAGGTCAAGTTTGAGGTTTTCTAACATGATAATAGACTTCTACTACTGTTTATATCTATTTATGTCCTATCTAGCAAATTTGCTTCAGTAAATTCAGTTAACAGCATTGATTTTTCCCCCGCTGGCAATTATTAGAATATTAAACATTTTCAATTCAATTCAAATTTATTTGTAGAGCATTTTTCAGAATAAATATCAGCTTTACAA
>NW_015684244.1:0-212 GCF_001515625.1 Sinocyclocheilus rhinocerous
AAATACACATATAGCATCCGTTTAGGTGTATATGGAGAACTGGAGATGATTGTAACCCTCTTCGAAAGGCAGAAGTCTGCCAGGGAAAAACAGGCTCTATGGCTATACCGTGGACTATACACATACGAGGACCGCTTAGATCTCAATATGGAACCCAGCCTTCCACAGTTCCCGCAGATTCATCGTGAAGGCCCAGCGCCGGACGTTCCGCC
>NW_015684245.1:0-212 GCF_001515625.1 Sinocyclocheilus rhinocerous
CCTTCCAGGAGATCAGTACTCTTCTGTGATAGCCAGAGTTCACTATTCTGTGATCTTGCTTCAGAGGGGAGATGTTGAATAACCTCAGGTCGATTGCTGGCCCATTGACGAAGCTCAAACCCACCGGTGAGCAAAAGTTGCCGTAGGTTGTCTACTAATGCTCTAGCTTCAGCAACCGTTTGAAGGCTATGAAGACAGTTGTCTACATAAAA
>NW_015684246.1:0-212 GCF_001515625.1 Sinocyclocheilus rhinocerous
CTAATACCGATTATACTCATTTATAATTCATATTCACATTTTTAGATGTTTTTTCTCCATTCTCTGATGTGTTCAAACAACATTAGAATTCTGGAACCCAGATTATTTTGATATTTGAATAAAAACAATGACAGCCATGAGAGCATCCGTACTGTAGTTGGTACTGAGCTCTACCCTTTGGTTTAGCAATGTAAAAGGGCATGGAAATCGAG
>NW_015684247.1:0-212 GCF_001515625.1 Sinocyclocheilus rhinocerous
CTCATTAATATTTAAGGTTGTTATTTAGAGGCATTACCTGTCTGTATTGACAGAAATTGGAGTCGTCGTCCCCCGGCGGGTATTATAATTGGAGGGTGAAGGAGGAGGTTCTGGTGGAGGAGGAGGGAGCAAAACATGTTTTTCCCTCAAACTTTTTTATGTGCAGGTCTATTTTTATTATCAATTCTGCTTCACAAAAAAAAAAAAAAAAA
>NW_015684248.1:0-212 GCF_001515625.1 Sinocyclocheilus rhinocerous
CTCATCTAGCTACATTTGATCAAAATAAAAAAATAAATGTAATAAACAGTACTTTCCATAAAGTATGTATCGATTTCATTTCTCACCTTTTAAAAGTGTTCTATAAAGTTATGATTTCAATATTATCTTTAAGGCAATCATGGAGTCATAGACAACACATCTAACAATAAAATTACTTGCGTTGTCAAAGCCCGTATTCATTTGACTGATTT
>NW_015684249.1:0-212 GCF_001515625.1 Sinocyclocheilus rhinocerous
ATTTGTCAATCTCCGGTCACAGGTTTAAAATGAATATTGGCCAGTTGAATGGTGCATCCCTATGGAAATGCTTCAAAGTCTCCTACGCTTGTATCTATTGTAGCCAATGCTTTGTCCTCATTTTTTCTGATTCAAGGACACGATGTGTTTCTTACAGAGGGTATATTCAATTCTAGAGTTGGACAAAGTTAAAAACAGCCATTTCCTCTATC
>NW_015684250.1:0-212 GCF_001515625.1 Sinocyclocheilus rhinocerous
ATTTCTCATTTTTGTTTATTTTTTTTTAGGTTTAAGTATTTTTTTTAATCTAATATTTAGATTTTATTTTGTTTCAATTATCAAAAATACTTTTAAAAAAAATTTTTCGTTTTAGCTAACAATAAAAACACTTATCTGCAGATTGCAGATTCTCTTCTGTTGAACTCACCCACACTGTAAAAAATGACCGTGAATTTAACGGTAAAAGACTG
>NW_015684251.1:0-212 GCF_001515625.1 Sinocyclocheilus rhinocerous
CTCATGTAAGGAGCTCAGAACCCAAATGCAGAAATGTTTTTTTCAAACAGACAGACAGACAGATAGATATTCTAAAAAGCCAAAAACTGAAAGAAAGTTAAACAAGCACCCAGAAAATAACTCCAAATACAATTTAAAAAGTTAACAACACTTAAACAAAATAAAAGTTAACACTTAACAACCAAAAATAAAAGGCAGTTACCCAGAGAGGT
>NW_015684252.1:0-212 GCF_001515625.1 Sinocyclocheilus rhinocerous
CAGTGTGCCTTAAAGACGAGACAGGAAGTGACATGAACCTTTTGACCTATTCCTCTTCTCCAGCATCCCTTCGTCCTCTCTCTCCTTCAATAAACCCTCAGCTATTAGCATCACTAAGCACTGTGTTATCTGTACCTGGCAAAATTCAGCACTTTTCTTCACGTCCCAAGTTTTCTGAAACCTGCTAACGCACAGAATTATACCTGTGTGGG
>NW_015684253.1:0-212 GCF_001515625.1 Sinocyclocheilus rhinocerous
CTAGTATAAATATCTAAACATTCTCGAATCAAGATGCATTTACTGCAAATTAAATAAAATACTATGATACTATGTCTTGTTTTCTATTAAAAAAAATACAAATTTTGTTAGTATTTCCTTAAAACAAGCAAAAATATCTGCCAATGGAGTAAGAAAAATCATCTTGCTTAGCCTTTGAATTAAGATTATTTTTCTTGCCCCATTGGCAGATA
>NW_015684254.1:0-212 GCF_001515625.1 Sinocyclocheilus rhinocerous
CTCCAGGGTCACAAATTACAAACGTCTATCAATTGTCCACTACCTCTCCGCAGGCGTCAAAGTACTCTCTGATCTTCTCCTCTGGAGTATCTGGGGAAAGACCTCCTACAAATATCTTCTTCACAGGCTCTTTGGACTTCATGGCCTTCGCTTTCTTAGGGTCGATTGCTTTTCCATTCAGTTTGTGCTCCTTCTGTGAGATCACCTTTGAC
>NW_015684255.1:0-212 GCF_001515625.1 Sinocyclocheilus rhinocerous
CTCTCAGTCGCCTCAGATCATTATTAAAACTAAACTGCAAAAATGTCTCATTCAGATGATCATGTTTATGATGTCACGAGCACATTATAATATCACCGCCCATTACATACATCATCATTTACACAAGTCTTAAAGGTACAGTAGCATAAACAGCTTCGTTAATTGTAAAGTTTCACTAGACTTCACACTCCATTCACTTCTACACGTCAGTG
>NW_015684256.1:0-212 GCF_001515625.1 Sinocyclocheilus rhinocerous
CTCCAAATGAAAACAACTCGACACAGTAGAACCTTCACAGAAGTGACTCCATTTGGGGGCAAATACTTTCTCACAGCAGAGTATAAGTCGTATGAAGTTGAGTAAAATGACAGAGAGAAACACTGAGAGCATAAATGTGATTATTTATGTGTTTATTATGACTTATCGTTCTTTACATATGAAACAAGAGACATTTGTCCTACCTTATATGA
>NW_015684257.1:0-212 GCF_001515625.1 Sinocyclocheilus rhinocerous
CTTAAACCGCCTTTTGCGAATTATTTGTAATTGTTGTGCATGAAGCTTTTGTGACTAATATTAATTTAGAGACTACATTATATATGTGTAATTCTATTTAATGTTAGAATTCATTTCTCGCACGTAGCACCATTAAAAATTAACCAGTGAAGGCAAAAATTGTTTTAAAATGATGACACCGTTGACTAGTTACAGGACCTAAGCTTTTCAGT
>NW_015684258.1:0-212 GCF_001515625.1 Sinocyclocheilus rhinocerous
TTTCCTAGGTTTACGGGAATGATCAATTCAACTGGAAGTAAACTTAATTTTATCAGTTTAATTTACTTCGTCTCCTAAAAAGTGAAAACCAACAGCACACCTGAACAAGTCCACATTCGACGTTCCCTGATTGAGGCGCTTAAATGAGTTTTAAAACAAAGCAGGATGCATTTAATGCGCCCCGGGGAACACAATACTTCACTAATGTGTCA
>NW_015684259.1:0-212 GCF_001515625.1 Sinocyclocheilus rhinocerous
TGTCAGCGGCTTTATTAGGCTTTTTTCCTTGGCTTTACTCTCCCTGCCTTTTCGTTTTTCCGCCATTCGATGCAGTCTCACTTGGTCAGTTACAACGTTCAAATACAATTTACAGCAACTATCCGGTGTTATTTATTTGTTAAATAATAAGATCTTACACTTAGACATCCGATTGGTCAATTTATTAAACAAAAAGAATGGATATGAGGTGA
>NW_015684260.1:0-212 GCF_001515625.1 Sinocyclocheilus rhinocerous
CTTACTGGGGCAGAGCCATAAAGAACAGTTTAGGGAGCCATAAACGTTTTCGTTATGTGTAGAGGAAGTCTCCCAGTGCCTCATTTTTTGCCCTCTTTCAAAGGTAATAGGAGCAAAATGGCTAAAAACTATTTGTTTGGTCACAGCGGTTAAGTGAGCGTGTGGCTGTTTTATTAAATATCGGCCCACAGAACTCAGGCAACAACATGTGT
>NW_015684261.1:0-212 GCF_001515625.1 Sinocyclocheilus rhinocerous
CTTCTGCGTTTCGGAACCGGAGAGGGGGCTGGTCTGTGGGAGGGACTAGTGCAAAGGGGGGACTAGGACCAGGAGGGGGCGGGGTGGCGGCGAGGGTGCTGTTCCTCCAGTCTCTTACCAGTGTCTTTGTCTCACACTCTTTTGTTAGCCATGCCTAGCTTGCTGGTTCTAGCAGGGATCATGGAGAAAAATGGGGGCTACGGCGGGGATTT
>NW_015684262.1:0-212 GCF_001515625.1 Sinocyclocheilus rhinocerous
CTTCCCAAGCCTCGTCATCCAACTCCCGCTGGAACGCGCCGCGTCGTGCCAGCTCACCCCACGCCGAGAACCTCCACATACCTCTCCAACAGCTCATACCGCCTGCCCAACCCCAAATTCCCCGTTGTCCTCCGAAGCTCCAGCCCGCCGGCCGATCCGATTTCAGGCCTGCCAGCCGCTACGAAGTCAAGCCCGCCGGCAGCGGCTCTCTC
>NW_015684263.1:0-212 GCF_001515625.1 Sinocyclocheilus rhinocerous
CTTTTCTTTTTCAGATTGCAATAGCTGGGCCTGAAGCCATGAAACGCCACTGATGCTCTTCGCAGATTGGTTAAGGTGAGCTTGATGTTTATACATACATAGCAAATAATAGCATAATACTATATTTTAATATTTAGCTATTATTTCAACTGTCAAATGATCAAAATGTGTTAAATAATAAAAGATTAGAAAACATAAAAATATTTTAAAAT
>NW_015684264.1:0-212 GCF_001515625.1 Sinocyclocheilus rhinocerous
GCTTTCTAAAATAGAAAGTAACGTTACGTTAATGTCTTGACTTACTTCAATTTCATTATGGAATGCCTTGAGATGCCTCTTAAGATTCGTGGTGTTTTTTCCTGTGATTTTGTGGCCGCTTTTCTCCCCATCTTTTTCCACAACACATTCCGTTTTCTTTTCCGCTCCTATGTAATGAAAGTTTTTCCAAATGTCGTTTCTTCTTTTTCTCC
>NW_015684265.1:0-212 GCF_001515625.1 Sinocyclocheilus rhinocerous
CCTATTTAGCGCCCAAACTCTGGAACAATCTACCTAGCATTGTTCAGAAGGCAGACATGCTCTGTCAGTTTAAATCTTGATTAAAGACCCATATCTTTAACCTGGCACGATCACTTTTCTATACTTCAAATCCGTTAAAGGATTGTTAGTCTGCATTAATTAGGAAGTGAAAGTAAAAGTGACGTGACATGTGGCCAAGTATGGTGACCCAT
>NW_015684266.1:0-212 GCF_001515625.1 Sinocyclocheilus rhinocerous
CTTTTCTTTTTCAGATTGCAATAGCTGGGCCTGAAGCCATGAAACACCACTGATGCTCTTCGCAGATTGGTTAAGGTGAGCTTGATGTTTATACATATATAGCAAATAATAGCATAATACTATATTTTAATATTTAGTTATTATTTCAACTGTCAAATGATCAAAACGTGTTAAATAATAAAAGATTAGAAAACATAAAAATATTTTAAAAT
>NW_015684267.1:0-212 GCF_001515625.1 Sinocyclocheilus rhinocerous
AAAATCAATTCCTTTACTATTTTTTCAAAGCATTTCATAATTAATTACGTAAGTGTGACTGGTCTAAAATCATTTAAATTCTTGGTAACTTTACTTTTCGGCACAGGGACTATATTAGATTTCTTCCATATTTTGGGGTCTTTTTGTACCTTAAGAGACTCTAAAAAAATATAATGAAAAATTCCACATAATTGATCTGCACAGATCCTTAA
>NW_015684268.1:0-212 GCF_001515625.1 Sinocyclocheilus rhinocerous
TTTTGCCGTGGCCTCTCTTTTGTGCTGTTCTAGAGCGAGAGACAGGCGGAAATAAAGCTTTTGTTTTGGCCAATTTTTTAATGCAGTTGTGGCTGTCGACTGCAGACAGATTTAAATAATTGCGCGACAATTTAAGAAATAAATGAAAGAAGGTTATCAGAATGAACATCTGACACTAAACATTATGAGTTGGCATTTGCAGTAACGTTTTA
>NW_015684269.1:0-212 GCF_001515625.1 Sinocyclocheilus rhinocerous
CTTGGCATAATTAGAAAAAATAATTATAACAGACATTTATACAATATAGAAATTCTAATTATTATAAAAATGACAATTCAGTTTTGAGATTTTATGAATTTGCATGAATTTTCCAGGCATAGAAATCATATTTTTGAAATGAGGCTTCCTCATAAATCCAAGTTTTACAAGACTCTGCAAATCCTGGTTCTTCAATGACAAAAAATGAATTA
>NW_015684270.1:0-212 GCF_001515625.1 Sinocyclocheilus rhinocerous
TGGCAGTTTGTTGTATTCAGATTTTGTACTTTAATAATATAAAAATAAAAATAAAAAAAAGAATCTCCCCACTGAAGCGCGCGAATGATGACGTCATCACAGATGATCAAAAATGCGCCAAATTCTATTTAAAATGGCAAAATATCTATAAAACGACGTATCAAACTAAAATAATGTTAAAACAGTGACTGATGTAGACAGACAGACAGTCA
>NW_015684271.1:0-212 GCF_001515625.1 Sinocyclocheilus rhinocerous
CTGAGATTTCAGTCACCACTGAAAACACCAGGAGTTATAAAAAGAAAACAATTCAGTGAAGAAAAGTTGCATAATATTCTAGGATAATCTAAGCACGGTATGATTATTTAATAAATGTATCAGTTTCACTGCTACAAGGATGTGTGTACTTTAAACATTACGCAACGGTTAACAAGAACCACCAATTCATTTTTATTAACAATAAAGTGACA
>NW_015684272.1:0-212 GCF_001515625.1 Sinocyclocheilus rhinocerous
CTTTTTGCTTTATGCTTTTAGCCATGCTTTTTGCCACTGCTTTTTTCCCGTGAATTTTTCGAGCGCCGTTCCAGCGTGCTCTGGCTTGCATGCTCCTCTAAAACCATGAGGAGAAACGCCATCTAGTCTGGTCAAACTTTACTTTTTTCTTTCTTTTACTTTAGTTACTTTTATTTTCCGTTGAGAGTTTCGTGTTCTGAGTTAAGTTTTGC
>NW_015684273.1:0-212 GCF_001515625.1 Sinocyclocheilus rhinocerous
CTTGTTTTGTGGGTTTATTTTTTACAAATAGTTATTCTAAAAGTAACTGTTCTGTTACACCTTAATTCCTTTTATCTGCTCAGTTAAGAGTTATATTAATGTTTTTAGGAGTTATCAAATAAATATTGTGAGTTATTTAAAGGTGCTGTATGTAGGATTGCAGTCCTAATTCAAAATATTGGAGAGGGTTTTTTTCACCCGGCCCCTCCTCC
>NW_015684274.1:0-212 GCF_001515625.1 Sinocyclocheilus rhinocerous
CTGCTGAAGTGGAGAAGAAAACTTTTAAAGATATGGAATGGAAATTATGGAATTGAAATCTACAGTCGCAAATAAAAAGTTTTAGTACTGTTATATAAACCATACAAATGCTATGAACAAACCCATCTATAAAAACCTTCAGAATATAGATAAGAATAAAACAGTAAATTTTGGTCTTTGTAAGTGCTGCTGAAGTGGAGAAGCAAACTCGT
>NW_015684275.1:0-212 GCF_001515625.1 Sinocyclocheilus rhinocerous
CCGAGCCGTACCGTGCCGTACCATGCAGTGGAAAAGCGCCAATAGCATGGTGAAGAAATGCAGCTTTTTGATTTATCTGTGTTAGCTGGAGTTCATGGCTTCTGTTTATTTTAAAATCAGTTATAGCCTAGATTTATTGAATGTATTTATGTTGAGTGGCCGTTACAGGCTCAGTACGGCACGGCTCGGCTCGGTTTGCATTTCCACTGCAG
>NW_015684276.1:0-212 GCF_001515625.1 Sinocyclocheilus rhinocerous
CTGCCTTCACAAATTAATTTTTTCCCACTTATGAAGTTGTGACTAAGAGCATTTTGCATTTAAGTGCTTTGTTGTTGGAAAGAATAATTCCATTGGTTGATAACCATAAACATTCAATAGGCTAGATAGTTAGCTTGCTGACAATTCTGGAATTTGGAATAAATGTCAGAAAGTTTTATTCTTGTAAATCATTGTGTTTTCCGCCCACGGGC
>NW_015684277.1:0-212 GCF_001515625.1 Sinocyclocheilus rhinocerous
GATTTGAGTGAAAATGGTTACCGGGTCATTGATTGAGTAGTTATCATGACAGAAAGGATTGTGAAGTTGTTTGAGTTATGAATGGATGGCTTTGTTTAAATCAGTTTAATATCGTGTGATCCTGGAAAAAAATGTTTTAATAGCTGTACAAAATAGAAGTATATTACTCTTGCTCTACTCTTGTTCTATTGAGAATGAAGATTGATTATTGA
>NW_015684278.1:0-212 GCF_001515625.1 Sinocyclocheilus rhinocerous
AAACTTTTAATGGGGCAGGTGAGTGTATATGTTTTGATTTACTGACACTGATTATCGTCCTTTCACAACCAATAAGATACTGACTTCTTGTTGTCTTTTTCTGGATTTACAAAAGCATCTTTCACGACATCAGCATCACTGAAAGTCTTTTGGGCTGTCCTATTAATACTATATTATAATAATAATAATAATAATAATAATAATAATAATAA
>NW_015684279.1:0-212 GCF_001515625.1 Sinocyclocheilus rhinocerous
TACCAGCTGAGAAACCAATACTGTCATTGTTATTGTTTTTCTTTCGCCCCGGAGGAAATTTTAATAACAATCACAATCCTGGTATTTAGAAATCCCCATTTCCAAACCCCTATCTAGAAGCATCCTTCTAAATCAAACTTAACAAAAAAACAAAAGGGAAGAACATGTCATTGTACTCATTCTGCAACCAGAAAAGGGTATTTTGTTTTGTC
>NW_015684280.1:0-212 GCF_001515625.1 Sinocyclocheilus rhinocerous
CTGGCAGCGATATTTCAAACACTGTTTGAGTCTCTGCTGAAAGGCACTGGTTGTGATAGTGTACAGGATGGGGTTCAGGGCGCTGTTTATAGGAAGGATAAATATCACCACCCACAGAATGATGGTACCTGGAGGAGACAGAGAGAGAGAGAAAAGAAAGTGCAGATTAAACCGTATTGTCCACGAGAAGAACTGCAAAGCCATTCTAGCTG
>NW_015684281.1:0-212 GCF_001515625.1 Sinocyclocheilus rhinocerous
CTGCAGGACACCAGCCCTCCAGGACCGAGTTTGGACACCCCTGGTATATTAAGCCCTTGACTTTATCCAAAGAAAAACATTGTTCATTTTTGCTACTCGAACTGCGTTTGTTTCCTCATGGTAACACTGGTTTTTTCCCTCTTGCAGTGAGGGGTCACTGGGATGAGGACAGCGTGGTCAGCTCACCTGACACGAGTGATTCAGGCGACCGA
>NW_015684282.1:0-212 GCF_001515625.1 Sinocyclocheilus rhinocerous
ATATAACCTATATAAATGCACATATACTTATATAGACCTGTTTACAGAGTAATCTAAATATACTTTACACGAAAAAACTTTGGACGCACTTGTATTTAAAAAAGAAACATCACACAGTGTCATACTTGCCCAGTTGATTGATTAAATTAAGAATTGCAAACATTCTCTGGCATTAAAGTTTTCTGAAATGGTACATTTAAATGTGCAAAGGA
>NW_015684283.1:0-212 GCF_001515625.1 Sinocyclocheilus rhinocerous
CTTTGATTATAGAACATTACATGAGAAAAAAACCACAATGCAATGTTTTTTTTTCTTCTAATGCTGTATTGATCTGCCTCGATACTCTCTGGTGCCTTTGTGAAGAGCAAAAATAGACATTTCTTTAGACTAGTCACATGACAAGTGCTCATCCAGGGCTCAATAATAGATATTGTTATGGAGTCAGTTTGAGAGTTTCAGGCCACTAAATC
>NW_015684284.1:0-212 GCF_001515625.1 Sinocyclocheilus rhinocerous
TCACATTTGTACTGCACAGACGGTCTGGTCTCACTAGCGGTGAACGCCTCACCTGAAGGCAGAGTTGTCTCGGTTGTGTTGAGCAGCCATGATCTCCACCTCCGGGCCGCCGTCCGCCACGAAGCGCGCCAGTTTCTCCGCCACCTTCCTGGTGCTGTCGTCCACTGAGGAGGAGACTTTAAGCAGTCTATCAGAACCAGCAGCTCAAACTA
>NW_015684285.1:0-212 GCF_001515625.1 Sinocyclocheilus rhinocerous
TAATCTTATTTTTCAACATGGTACTAAAATGCCGCCGTAGGCTATGTACTGCATACAAAAACAATCTGGGCACAGAAGCCCAATAAACAAAAACAAACAAACAATAAAAAAATAAATATATATATATTTTTTTATATTATTTATATTTCAAAATAATTCAAATATTTGAGATATTTGAGTTATTTATTAATGAACTAGAATTTTTTGAGTCA
>NW_015684286.1:0-212 GCF_001515625.1 Sinocyclocheilus rhinocerous
GAATGAGAAGTGCCGTAAGCTGAATCACACCTGTCGCAAAAAGTCAGTGACTTCTCTTATTAAACGGCATTTTTTCGTGGTAAACTCTAAAAATAGTTCAATCCAAACGTATAATTTAGTGTAAAACATGTTGAAGATTAGCAGATGGCTGTCGATTAATTAAATGTTAAGCCGTTTCCTCTAAAAAGCTGTTTATTCAGCGTAGTGAAGCC
>NW_015684287.1:0-212 GCF_001515625.1 Sinocyclocheilus rhinocerous
CTGTGAGTGTGAGGGACAGATTGGTGAAAAGTAGAGCCCAACATATATATCGTTTGCCGAAATTAGCGGCCGATATGAGCCTGTTGCCGATATATCGGTATCAGATAAAATGCTTGAAATGTTGTAATTACGTAGTTTGTCCAGCAGAGCGCGCTCCATTGTTTGCCACTGCAGACCTGGATGAAACGCTTTAAAGCTTAAGTCTATGGAAA
>NW_015684288.1:0-212 GCF_001515625.1 Sinocyclocheilus rhinocerous
CACCAACACATGGTGATCTCTTAGGTCTGGGAGAAAGTGTTTCAACGCTAGAAACACGGCCAGCATCTCCAAGCAGTTGATGTGCCACATGAGATGGCGACCACTCCACAGACCGTAGGCCGAGCGGCCACTCATGACTGCTCCTCAACCGGTGAGGGACGCATCCGTCGCTAGCGTTATGCGGTGACAAGGAGCTCCCAGCACCGGGCCCT
>NW_015684289.1:0-212 GCF_001515625.1 Sinocyclocheilus rhinocerous
AGCGGGTGAATTTAGAGAAGCTGCGGGAAAACCGGAGGCCCCCCGGATTAAGCGCTTTACCGGCGATGAGGAGAAACAGCGGCGTCTAGCGGCCAGAAAGAGTAACGCACTGTTCTTCATATGTGAGCCTGGAGCACAATCCCGGTCACAAGTGTCAATTTTTTTAAATTTAGATTTATGCATCACATGAAAGCTGAATAGATAAGCTTTCC
>NW_015684290.1:0-212 GCF_001515625.1 Sinocyclocheilus rhinocerous
ACAAAAACAGCCTGAGAAAAGTAAACAGAGAGCGAGCCAGCCAGGGGTCGAACCTAGAATCTTCTGAGCCGTAGTCAGAAGCGTTATCCATTGCGCCACTGACCCACCGACAGAAATGCCTTGCGATTGCACCAGACTTGTTGGTTTTCGATGTGACAAAGGCCAGAAATGCTGTCTAATTATTCTCATGCTACTATCAGGAGTGCAACAAA
>NW_015684291.1:0-212 GCF_001515625.1 Sinocyclocheilus rhinocerous
CGTTTTTCTAATGAAACATTATCCAACAGCGACACCAGTGTGTAGAGTTACAGTGGGAGTTCGCGTCTCTCTCATCTCCCCTGAGCCCATTGAGTTTTAACAGACCTCCTAAAGCATGCAGTGAGTTTGGTTGGGGGTAACTGAGAATGAATGGGGGGAAAATGACATGAGAGGAGACAGTGCCTCCATCGCAATTGGACATGACTGGTTAT
>NW_015684292.1:0-212 GCF_001515625.1 Sinocyclocheilus rhinocerous
GTCGTCAGAGTTGGTATTGTGGCTTTATATATGATCAGACACTTAGGAGGTTTTTGCCCAGCAAATGTGTTTTGTCCGTCATTAGAACGGCTGCATCTGAGTTGGTGAGTGCATCACATTACATTTTCTTACAGGTTATTACGTTTATTGTAGCTATATGGGCTGCCTTTTGTTTTGTTGTTGAATTGAAATGTTTCTTGAGTAAAGAAAAC
>NW_015684293.1:0-212 GCF_001515625.1 Sinocyclocheilus rhinocerous
TTTCATGTTTGAAATGCCGTGAATTGCTCACCTCTCCTCATTAGATTCAACGCTGCGTCCGAAAGCTTTGCTGACTCGCGGAGGGACGGATCGAGTCCCGGGACTGAATTTTGAGAGAGGACGGCGCTCCACGACCAGCTCCTTCTTCTTCTTTCTTCTTCTTTTGATTAATGGCGAGTTGCGAACCAACTTCAAAGGTGCATATCGCCACC
>NW_015684294.1:0-212 GCF_001515625.1 Sinocyclocheilus rhinocerous
CGTCTGTGGGATCCAAACCAACTCAATGGTGTTATGTGGATGAGGTGGAGGTATGAGATTGCAAAAATTATGGCACATAAAAAAAGGGTTACAGACCAAGGTTGTGAACCCTGGCTCTAATCACTCATCCAACAGAAAACCGAGAATACAACTAACAAGTAGGCGGGAAACAGCTAGGGCACCCATAAGTTATCAACCCCCCTCTCTCTCTG
>NW_015684295.1:0-212 GCF_001515625.1 Sinocyclocheilus rhinocerous
ACACACACACAATGCTGTAACAGGGTTGCAAAAATAGTGAATCATATATAATTGAATGTAAAATAAAAGAGCTAAAATAATATCTAGTTTGACCTGATGTTGATAATCAATATGACCGTTTCTCAAACCTCCCTTTACTGAACATTTGTTTATTTAATCTCACAGCTCTTAATATTATCTAAATCTGATGAAGTGCTTGAAGTTTTATAACA
>NW_015684296.1:0-212 GCF_001515625.1 Sinocyclocheilus rhinocerous
CGTGGAGGGGCAACTTAGACCTCAAAAAACACTCATCTAACTTTGCGGGTTCAACCTGCTTCTCGGCGGGCCATTCAAGATTTTATTTGGCCACAGTGTGAGTTATCACCTCCACAAGCTCCTCATACTGTGCAGACTGGGGTGGTTCGTAGGCGCTCTCACCACCGCCCTCAGAGCGTGCTTCCGAACCCTGGGAGGTGGCGCTGGATCCG
>NW_015684297.1:0-212 GCF_001515625.1 Sinocyclocheilus rhinocerous
AATTATACTGCTGACTCATCTCTTAAACCTTAACCCACCCTTAAATCCCACCAAACCTGTCCCTAACCTTATCCATAAATCTGTATTCTACATCAATAGCAACAAAAGTGTTTTGCAATACCGTATGAACACAATAAGTACATTGTACTTGTTTATTTATTTCATTAATTTATTTTGATGCAAGTACATCGTAGTTAAGGCCACTTAATATA
>NW_015684298.1:0-212 GCF_001515625.1 Sinocyclocheilus rhinocerous
GCTTGTATAAGTGGATGTTAGCATGTTCACCTGTAGTACCGCCCCTTAAACATTGTTGCAAACTGTTAATGTTGTTGCATTGCGGTTCCGTGAAAAAAACAAACCCTGATCAGACGTCATTCGGCCAATCGCCTGCCTCGCTACTGGGGCTTTCCATCATGGCGTCCATGCAGGTGAGTATAACATACACAAGCAACTATTTTCAAATAAGA
>NW_015684299.1:0-212 GCF_001515625.1 Sinocyclocheilus rhinocerous
CGTGGCGATCCTCAGCTCTGTCGCACTCCTTGGCGATGGCTCGTCAGTCGCGACGGGCTCTGGCTCTCCATCAGCGGTGGGCTCGGGTTTGCGCTCCACTCAGCGGGGCTGGGCTCTGGGTCTGGCTGTGCTCTGGATCAGGGATAGACGCTCTCCAGACACCGGAAAATGGCTTCCCTCCAGCTCAGTCCAGAGGTGTCTGGGAGGTCGAC
>NW_015684300.1:0-212 GCF_001515625.1 Sinocyclocheilus rhinocerous
CGCTGGTCCTATAGAGGGCGCAACAGGATAAGAAATCTTTGAAATGACTTCCACATTTACACTCTGTTTCCAAACAGTTAAAATGACAAATAAATGCACACTCTGAAAGCACTCCACAAGACGTGTGATTGTATTACTGGATGCTCGAAATTGAACTGGAGAATGCTCGTTTTAAACAGCTTATTGTACAGGTAAGTTAATCGCCATTCTAA
>NW_015684301.1:0-211 GCF_001515625.1 Sinocyclocheilus rhinocerous
ACACACACACACACACACACACACACACACACAAACACACAGAGTGTGTGTGCAAGCTGTGTCTAAATCACCTAAAACATTATGAAAATCATCTTCAAGGTCGTCCTCCATTGTCTTATGCTTGCCAAGGCTGCATTTATTTGATAAAAAATACAGTAAACGCAGTAATATTGTCAAGTCAAGTCAAGTCACCTTTATTTATATAGCGCTT
>NW_015684302.1:0-212 GCF_001515625.1 Sinocyclocheilus rhinocerous
TAAAAACATACAATTAAGATGTAAACTGAACTTTTTTTTTTTTTTTTGAAGAACATACAGTTCTGGAATTACAAAATAAATTTAAATCATAACTACTCCCAGTTTCTGTTAATAAAAAAATTTGAAAGCCAGCAGCTTTGTTTTATAATTACAGCAGATTTCCTTAAAGGTAGTGTTGCTTTCGTCAACGAAAATTATGACTAAATATCGTC
>NW_015684303.1:0-212 GCF_001515625.1 Sinocyclocheilus rhinocerous
CGTATTGCAATTAAAAGAAATTCAACACATTCACACAGCAGAGTGATTTAAGTCACTCAAACCAACAAAATTAGTGAGAAAAAAATTAAGGTTTAATTATTATTATAATTTATTATTATTATTATTATTATTAATAGTGTGTATGATAACAGGTCATTCATTTTGTAGAAATAAACATATTATTAAAAAGTAAAATTAAAGCACTACTGTTC
>NW_015684304.1:0-212 GCF_001515625.1 Sinocyclocheilus rhinocerous
CGTGGCCTTAGCCGGCTCGGCCACCACGGCCGCGGGCATATGGCCCCCCAAAAAAATGTTCTTGGGGAAAACTAGGTATCCTGGGGGTTGCTCAGGACGAGCAGGCTCAGGCGGGTGCTCAGGAGGAGTGGGCACTTGAGGGCGCTCTGGAGGAGCGGGCACTTGGCCTGGAGCAGACACTGGAGCGAGCTCTGGGGCTGGAGCCGACACTG
>NW_015684305.1:0-212 GCF_001515625.1 Sinocyclocheilus rhinocerous
TATCTATCTATCATCGTCTATGTATCTATCTATCGTCTATCTATCTATCATCGTCTATCTATCATCGTCTATCTATCTATCTATCTATCGTCTATCTATCATCATCTATCTATCTATCTATCATCTATCTATCTATCATCTATCGTCTATCTATCATCTATCGTCTATCTATCTATCTATTTATCTATCGTCTATCTATCTATCATCGTCTA
>NW_015684306.1:0-212 GCF_001515625.1 Sinocyclocheilus rhinocerous
TAAAATCAGCAGTTTAAAATCATTGACAAATATCTTATATCGTAATGTGTGCTCCATTTAAAAAGCGATTTAAATAACCCACATATTGATAGCGGCTCCCTGATGCACAAAAAATTATATGCAATATTAGAATGTTTGAGGGAGCGGACACAAAAATCGCGGGAGCAGATGGGAGCGGGCGGTAATGGTCAGAAATTCAGCGAGAGCGGGAT
>NW_015684307.1:0-212 GCF_001515625.1 Sinocyclocheilus rhinocerous
TAAACAATAAATAAAAGGTCTTCAGGGTTTTCCAAACTTGGAACTACAGGGGATTTATTTAAATAATAATAAAAAAACAATAAAATTAAAAAATTAAATAAACCACTTAGTAATGATGAATTAAATCATAAAAATGTAAAATTAAACAAATAATTCGAAAATAAAAGCAATCAAAATAAAACACTCAGTAATAATCAATGATAATATAAAAA
>NW_015684308.1:0-212 GCF_001515625.1 Sinocyclocheilus rhinocerous
GTCTCTCTTTTATTATTTTAGGTAACTCAGAGTGATGCTCCTGATATGTTTTTAAAATGTCATAATTACGTCTAGCCACTTTTATCTGCAGAACAGTTTACACTGAAAGCACAGGGAGAACAGATTTTTCCAGAGGCCTGAGAAAATTTAAATGTCATAATTATGTTTAGCCACTTTTATCTGCAGAATAGTGCCTTAAACTAAAACACTAA
>NW_015684309.1:0-212 GCF_001515625.1 Sinocyclocheilus rhinocerous
TAAACACCCAATAGTATATAAATAACACTAATTGAAACAATTATGTTTGATTCAGTTTTATTGTAATTATATTATGATAAAATCTCATTAAATTTCAGATTATTTTTATTTTGTTTAATTTGACAGGATACGTTTTGCCTCGTTTCATTAATTTTCCTGAAGGTGGAAGCAGAGGGCAAAGAAAAGAGTCCAGCAGAGTTTTCATTTTAAAC
>NW_015684310.1:0-212 GCF_001515625.1 Sinocyclocheilus rhinocerous
TAAACCTTTTATGCAACCGGCCCCTGGATCGCGATAGTTAGACGACTGGATCAGAACATCACCAAAACGGTCTTCACCAAACATCACCAAGTCTTGTGGGGTGTTCCCGTTATGCAGGTGTTAGTACCTACCAAAAGTGGTGCAAGGAAGGAGATCTGGTGAACCAGTGTCAGGGTCATGGGTGCATGTGGGGAATGAAGGCTAATCTATCT
>NW_015684311.1:0-212 GCF_001515625.1 Sinocyclocheilus rhinocerous
TAAACTGAATAAAAAAAAACTAAATAGAAATATTAACAAAAAACAGGAAGTTATTAATTTCTGTTCTTTTTTCATCTGAATAAGAGCAGTGTTATAATTGCAAATCTAAAAGTATTAAAACCAGTTAAAAACCATTAAAATTAAAACCAGTTTTTGTTTATTGAAATAAAGCTGAAAAAATGTATAATAAATATAAGACGAAAACCTAAAAC
>NW_015684312.1:0-212 GCF_001515625.1 Sinocyclocheilus rhinocerous
TAAACACCCAATAGTATATAAATAACACTAATTGAAACAATTATGCTTGATTCAGTTTTATTGTAATTATATTATGATAAAATCTCATTAAATTTCAGATTATTTTTATTTTGTTTAATTTGACATGATACGTTTTGCCTCGTTTCATTAATTTTCCTGAAGGTGGCAGCAGAGGGCAAAGAAAAGAGTCCAGCAGAGTTTTCATTTTAAAC
>NW_015684313.1:0-212 GCF_001515625.1 Sinocyclocheilus rhinocerous
TAAATAAATACTGGATACAGGCAAATATTAGGAAGGAATACGGCACAGTTTGGGAACTACTAAAATTTGAAATAAGAAAATGTAGCATTCAATTTGGAAAAAAATTGGCCATGAAAAAAAGAACACGTATTCAAGACATAATCAAAGAGATCTCAAATTTAACTCAGTCACCTACCCACCCATCCAATAGTGATGATTTAGAAAATTTACAG
>NW_015684314.1:0-212 GCF_001515625.1 Sinocyclocheilus rhinocerous
ACAAGCACCATGCAGTTCCACCATTAACCTCTAGTGGTCAGGAACACATTGGGAATCGATTCAGTTTCTTTTAAAACAGGAACAAGTGTACAACGTGCCCTCATCCAGCAGAAAGACAATGTAAATACTTAAGAGTTGTTGTAAGCATTTTTTACCCCAGAAAACCTCACAAACCTTTTTACTTATTCAGAATGGTATTGACTGCTTGTTAA
>NW_015684315.1:0-212 GCF_001515625.1 Sinocyclocheilus rhinocerous
TAAAAGGGCTCCCTATAGTTTAGAGCAGAAGCTGAGGTAGATTTTATTATTATTTTATGAGGTAGATTTAAAGAACATTTTAATAGAATTTATTTAAAGAAAGAACCATTTGTTCAATAAAACATTGTTTAATAATAATAATAAAAAATAAAAAAATTGTATAGATTTTTTTTCCTTCTGCTGTACCGAAACCACACCGAACCGTGACGTCA
>NW_015684316.1:0-212 GCF_001515625.1 Sinocyclocheilus rhinocerous
TAAATTATCTCTGTTGCAGCATAAATCACGTTGTTATTTATCAGGGATAGGCAAGTTGCTAAACAAATTGCTATTAATATGTAAATGTGATGTCAATATTCTGGTGTTTTATAAATAACCTGTTTTTGAATTGTTAGTCAGAGTAAATGATCTGGTTGAACGGGGTAGGGAGTTGCATTGAGAATAGTAACTGATGGCTTCATAGTACATTA
>NW_015684317.1:0-212 GCF_001515625.1 Sinocyclocheilus rhinocerous
ACAAGCACCATGCAGTTCCACCATTAACCTCTAGTGGTCAGGAACGCATTGGGAATTGATTCAGTTTCTTTTAAAACAGGAACACGTGTACAACGTGCCCTCATCCAGCAGAAAGACAATGTAAATACTTAAGAGTTGTTGTAAGCATTTTTTACCCCAGAAAACCACACAAACCTTTTTACTTATTCAGAATGGTATTGACTGCTTGTTAA
>NW_015684318.1:0-212 GCF_001515625.1 Sinocyclocheilus rhinocerous
TAAAGGCAGATTTTTGCTCGTAAGTGAAAGTTGTAGAAACCAGACTGTTAAATGTGGGTTTAAACTTCTCTTTGTGGTCAGAGGATGACAAAAATTTCACATTTTTGAATTCTTTACTTTTTTCCATTATCAAAAACAGTAATCTGTAACAACCTCACTTCTATATAGCGAAATTTTGAACAAATTTTGACTGTTCAAATTTTATTTTATTT
>NW_015684319.1:0-212 GCF_001515625.1 Sinocyclocheilus rhinocerous
TAAAGGCAGATTTTTGCTCGTAAGTGAAAGTTGTAGAAACCAGACAGTTAAATTTGGGTTTAAACTTCTCTTTGTGGTCAGAGGATGACAAAAATTTCACATTTTTGAATTCTTTACTCTTTTCCATTATCAAAAACAGTAATCTGTAACAACCTCACTTCTATATGGCGAAATTTTGAACAAATTTTGACTGTTCAAATTTTATTTTATTT
>NW_015684320.1:0-212 GCF_001515625.1 Sinocyclocheilus rhinocerous
TAACTAAGGAGACTCACAGAGAGCCTACTACTAAGTAAACTGTCCAAAATAGATGACACATTCACAACCAGCCTCTAATGCCAAACCATTATTAAGGCAGATGATGGAAAGAAACATGCTGCCAAAAACATCATAGGTCCAGCTTCAGGGCCAGATGTAAAAGCGCATCATAGCCTTCACACAACCTCAGTCAGGGGATGGTGGGGGGAGGG
>NW_015684321.1:0-212 GCF_001515625.1 Sinocyclocheilus rhinocerous
TTCTTTCTAAAAACTATAATTGACAGCATATACAAACAAAAATCTGTACTTTTTTAATATTTAAATTTACATAATAAAAAATATTAAACATTACAATTCCCCCAATCAGAACAAAGTTAAACAACTTAACTCTCAAAATAAAGTGATCTGTGACTAGAAAAGAGGTTGAAATAACAATTAACTGAAAAGGAGTTGCTGTATATAACAAAACA
>NW_015684322.1:0-212 GCF_001515625.1 Sinocyclocheilus rhinocerous
ATACTATGAAATTCATTGGCTATCAGGAACACACATTCTTCAGAAGATCTTATTTTGTGTTCAACAGAAGAAAGAAAAAACATACAAGTTGGAGCAAGACTATATGATTAAGGGTAAGTAAATGATGACAGAATTTTTATTTTAAACATCTCTAATGGTTCACCCCAAAATGACAGTTCTGTCATTATTTACTCACCCTCATGTCATTCCAA
>NW_015684323.1:0-212 GCF_001515625.1 Sinocyclocheilus rhinocerous
CTGTATTGGTACTCAAGATTAACATGAGATTGGCTGAAACTGTGTAATGTCCCCTTTAATTTAACTTCATGTACTGAAATTAATAACATTAAAACTGAAATAAAAACGAATAAAAACTAAATAGAGATTAAATTTGTGTGATCCGTGACTAAGCGTTCGCTTTAGAGAAATGTAGTCTTTCTTTAAGTGCAGACAGTAAATAAGATTAGCTT
>NW_015684324.1:0-212 GCF_001515625.1 Sinocyclocheilus rhinocerous
CAATGGCGATTATATTGCCAAGGTGTGCGTAGAGGGTTGATCCAGTATGAATGAAACGGACATTATATGCGTTTATAACATTAAATAATGGCCAATCCAAAAAAATAATACTTCTCTCAAAATAAATTTGAAGTAGACACATGACAATCTATGTTATCAGTCACGCCCACCCAATAACCCCCCAGCCCCACCGGCCACAATGATGGTACTCA
>NW_015684325.1:0-212 GCF_001515625.1 Sinocyclocheilus rhinocerous
TAACAGCATTTAGCTGACTTTGAATGGGAGAGAGAACTCTGAGGGATTCAGGACTGGTAGCAATGCATTTTCATTTTAAACTTTTTAACATAATTTCATTGTACTATCTTTTTACTCTAGCCCAGCTTAAAACTTTGTCAGAACATTTACATCAACTTGTATTTATCCATTCACTTAATTCTGGCCATGGCTTTGGAATTTCAACAATGGTT
>NW_015684326.1:0-212 GCF_001515625.1 Sinocyclocheilus rhinocerous
TAATATTAATTCTTATTATAATTATTTAAAAAAACACACGTTTTAATGCAAATGCAGAATGATCACAGGGTCAGAAAAATTTTTTTTTATAAATAAATAAAACCAGTCCTAAAACAGATATTTTTTTCCCTTATGATTTTTGAGTCAAATATGATCTGTAGATGTTTTAGTGATTTTCACCTGTATTCACTATAATACCTCATTCCCTGACA
>NW_015684327.1:0-212 GCF_001515625.1 Sinocyclocheilus rhinocerous
TAATAAGAGTTACGCACAAACGCGATTAATTTACTTAGTGTAACCATTTTTACAGCTGCTTGACTCAACCTGTCAAAGGGCTTATATAAATGCAGCAGAATAAGCCTTTAAAAAGTTCTCAGAGGTGCAACAGCGTGTTCATATTATATGTTTTCGAAGCAGAGTGTAAATGGCTGTGCATTTATTTGTGTTTTTAACTCGATGGGAGCGAA
>NW_015684328.1:0-212 GCF_001515625.1 Sinocyclocheilus rhinocerous
TAATATAAATGATGGATTATGAATATGGTCTGAGTTAAAAAAAAATTAGTTTCAAGTACCCTTTTAGACTGATTTATGTTGAAAGGTTGTCTTGTCCCCAATTCCCTTTGTTTACCAATGTCCCTGCTTTATGACTCAAAGCAGAAGAACTCCTCCACAAACTGTGCGACAAAGTATGCACTAGGTATTGTCACTTTGTTTCCTAACCTGGA
>NW_015684329.1:0-212 GCF_001515625.1 Sinocyclocheilus rhinocerous
TAATAATCATTTATGCATTTAGTAGATGCTTTTATACAAAGCGACATACAGTGCATTCAGGCTATACATTTTATACCAGTATGTGTGTTCCTTGGGAATCGAACCCACATCCTTTTGCGCTGCTAATGCAATGCTCCACCACTGAGCCACAGGGACACTATATAATGTTAATATTAATTAATATTAAGTATAATGTAAGTGTGAGATGTTTG
>NW_015684330.1:0-212 GCF_001515625.1 Sinocyclocheilus rhinocerous
TAATTACTTTCTTTGGAGTAACTTGCTCAACATCAAATATATATAAGTGTACATTTAATCGTTAATCCAGTCACCAAGCTTGTAATGTTGAACACTTAAAACTGTCAAGTAGTCAATGATCTAATATGCTCTCTACAAAATAACTTGTATAGGCATGTTTATCCCTATACAGAAGGATCAAACTAACAGGGATAGTTGGACAAACAGATTTA
>NW_015684331.1:0-212 GCF_001515625.1 Sinocyclocheilus rhinocerous
TAATCATAATCTGGCATAATTGTAAAAACTGATATGTCTGTATGATTAAAATGGCAAACTTTGACTCAATGGGATTTTAAATGTTATAAGAGTGATTTTATAATGTTTAAGCATGAATCCATTAGCAAACCTATGATCAGTACTGTTTTAGTGCATTTAATGAGCCAATTAGTGGTCTTCCGCTGCCATCTAGTGGTTATAATTGCAATTTC
>NW_015684332.1:0-212 GCF_001515625.1 Sinocyclocheilus rhinocerous
TCTCAATTACCCAGATATTGTGCATCAGTAGCTGAGAGGCACTGCACAGAAACAGTAGAGAGGAGTTCTTTTCAAAACACTAATTATTGTGTTTGCCGGGACACAATAGTCTTGCATGTGAGGGCGGGTGCAATTAACCTCTGTAGTCAGCAAAGAGCAGCAGCGCCTGGAATCTGCTCCGTGCTTGTGGTTAACATGGCACCCATATAGAT
>NW_015684333.1:0-212 GCF_001515625.1 Sinocyclocheilus rhinocerous
AGGTCATTGACATGATACTCCTTTTTTGTCCTATCAATTATGTTTAAAAAAAATACATTAACAGTGCAATTTGTGCATGCAATTTTGTAAATATACCTTCTATGATGGGTGTGTTTGATTTTAATTTTATGTATATTTTACTATTATGTCATTAATTTTTTCTAGGGTAGACCACATTACATCTTTTTTTAATTAAAACTTTAAATTTCAAA
>NW_015684334.1:0-212 GCF_001515625.1 Sinocyclocheilus rhinocerous
CACACACATAACGCCAGGTTCACATTACTCCGTTTGCAGTGCGTAGGCCTATGTGGTGTGTATTTTTTCCGCGCTCATGTAAACGGATTAATAAAGCGTTCACACTGCACACAATTGCGGTCCGTCAGTGCGTTCAGGAGCGGTGCGTCTGCAGCACTACAGAGATAGTTTCTGCACCGAGTCTATTGCTGCGCTGCAAGCGCTGAATTAAA
>NW_015684335.1:0-212 GCF_001515625.1 Sinocyclocheilus rhinocerous
AGTGCACAAATCAAGTACTTGAGTAAATGTACAGATACCCTAATAAAACATTAATCTAGTCAAAGTACAAGTACTCATTTTCAATTTTACTTGCTTAAAAGTACAGTAGTACTTGATTTTATAATGTACTTGAGTATTACAAGTAAAAAGTAGTGATTGCTGAATCATGTTTATTATTTATTCTATCCAGCACTAGTCAGACTACACATTAA
>NW_015684336.1:0-212 GCF_001515625.1 Sinocyclocheilus rhinocerous
TTGTTCCAAAATAGCACACTTCAAGTTAACTAATCATTAACACACAAAGTATACTGACAATTAGTCTGGCTGCAATATATAATAATATGGCTGCTATACTTAGCATATTTTTTTTCACTAGGGAGCCCGGCTCCTCAAATGGCGCTTTTCCACTGCGTGGTACGGCTCGGCTCAGCACGGCACGGTTTGCGTTTCCACTGCAGTTCAGTACC
>NW_015684337.1:0-212 GCF_001515625.1 Sinocyclocheilus rhinocerous
TAATTTGGCTTCAAGGGAAGAAAAGTAATAAATAGGTTGCTTTTACAAGGTGGTCTATCTTTTAATTAAATCAATAACGTGTTAATTTTTTGTGCTTATGTTAGTCAATGAACTTTGAAAAAGTTGCAAAATGTATTTTTCATAAATACCTTAAGGAGCTTATAATCGGGTTTATATAATCCTTAAATAGTGTGTGGTAATATGCTAAAGTC
>NW_015684338.1:0-212 GCF_001515625.1 Sinocyclocheilus rhinocerous
TAATGGGGGAACAGACTGAAATCAAGACTTAAAAATTGGTTTTAATATTATTACTAACACAGTTCAGTTTCTTAAAAATTTAAGTATCTGAATATTTTACATTGTTTGTGTGGTGTTTTTCTTTTTAAATTATGGTTGGTGGCTTGTTGTATTAATAAAAATTATGCTGTTACATATAAAATCTAGCTTTTTATGTTAGGGGATGCCTCAGA
>NW_015684339.1:0-212 GCF_001515625.1 Sinocyclocheilus rhinocerous
TAATGAAAGTGGAAATAGATTACTTAGACAAGTCGACTTACATTAGCATAATTTACAAAAATAAAAATAAATTAAAAATTATACACTACAGTGAAAAATATGGTCAGAATTGTTTTTATATTAATACATTTATTAAGCAAGGATGTATTAGATAAGTCAAAAGTGACAAAGACTTTAGCATCGTTACAGATAATTGTATTTCAAATAAATGC
>NW_015684340.1:0-212 GCF_001515625.1 Sinocyclocheilus rhinocerous
TACACTGGCAACATGAGAAGCCTTTTAAATTTGTGTAAGTGGAAAATTTTTTTTCAAGTAATCAAAAAGCAAAATTTTTGATTAATGCAATAATTTAAACATAAAAAGAAGAGTTAGCCATGCTGTTGTCCATAAGACAAAGCAGAATTTTGCACAAACAACACGACGCACAAAAATGGGGCAATGAAGGAAAGCAAAGAGGCGTGCAAATT
>NW_015684341.1:0-212 GCF_001515625.1 Sinocyclocheilus rhinocerous
TACATGTGTCACATGTGAAGGATGTGAAAGTTGAACGTTATGTGTGGTAAAGCACAGTTTTGGTGGGAAATTGGATGAGAAATGTGCGCAGCGGAGTCAACTTTTTAAGTAATTTTCTGAGCGTAATCGGTTCGTTTCGCGCAACCCTAACGATCTTTTTGCGCCCGTAGCGCGATTAACCGTTAAGACGTTTTAAACAAAACAAAACTATT
>NW_015684342.1:0-212 GCF_001515625.1 Sinocyclocheilus rhinocerous
TAATCCACACCACTCCAGTCTCCAATGCATTAAATAACATCTTGTGTAGTGAAAAGCTGCGTGTTTGTAAGAAACAAATCCATCACAATGTTTTTAACTTCAAACCGTTTCTTCAAGCCAAAATGCAAGTCCATAACCCATAATAATGCTTTGTACTGTGAAAACAATAAAACCAATTTTTTAATGGCCACAATTTAATTAATAAATAACTA
>NW_015684343.1:0-212 GCF_001515625.1 Sinocyclocheilus rhinocerous
TAAGAGTCCTGGCCTGAAAACATCTACATGCCAATATTCAGTTATAATCATAGCTCCACCTGCTGGCAACAGGAAATGACTTGTTTTACACTAACTCAAATATACCATGTTCGATCTGCACCGAACTTCACATGTTTGATAAAAGTCCTGGCCTGAAGACATCACCAGCTGGCAGTAGGAAGTTTAGCACATAGCAATGACTTTGACATATT
>NW_015684344.1:0-212 GCF_001515625.1 Sinocyclocheilus rhinocerous
TACAGATGTAGTTTTGGGCAGCTTGAAGCACAAACATCCGGACACCTTTCTTTCTTTCTTTATTATTGATTATTGTTGAGTTTACAGGTTCGGTTTGAATGAAAACCAGGGCCAGATTGACTCCCATAGATGGTCTGGTCCTGATCTATTGCAGATGAGCAAACACTCTAAAATATAGGTCTTGCAGATGTAATGCAGACGTCTAATAGACT
>NW_015684345.1:0-212 GCF_001515625.1 Sinocyclocheilus rhinocerous
ATTACTAAATTAAAACAATCGCATAGTTTAGCATAACGCTAGTTTTCAAACACTCGACTGACGTAATAGAGAGAGTGTAGAGAAATAACATTGTAGTAATCTCATTAATTGTGTTTTGTCGCTATGCTGAGCTAACATACTACCTAAACCCTAAAGTACCTGTTGTTACCAGCGATTATGTTTTATAGGACTAATTTTGAAAAGTGTGAATA
>NW_015684346.1:0-212 GCF_001515625.1 Sinocyclocheilus rhinocerous
TACCGACAAAAATATTGAATCTCTTGTATAGTGTTTCTTTACTGTTGGAGATCTGTAGCTGATAAACTCCAGCATCTGTGGTTCTGACGTCTCTGATGGTGAGAGATCCCGTCTGATTTTCGAGATGTAGTCTCCCTCTGTATATATCATCTGAACTAAATGTGATCTCATGAACCTTCATGTTCAGTTCAGCTATAAGACTGTCTGGATTC
>NW_015684347.1:0-212 GCF_001515625.1 Sinocyclocheilus rhinocerous
GCGCCATGAGTAGCTGATGATGACCCCCCTTGTACTCCATACTGCAAAGCAGGAATAACAGGAACAGACTGACTTCGACGGCGAGCGCCCCCCAGCATTCCTTCCTGCTCCCATCTAAGGGCCTCGCTACGAACCTCCAACAAACTTGAAGAAGGTAAGCGACGTACTAATTGTTTCAACTCTCGACGCAAAGAGCTATCGGCCACATGTTC
>NW_015684348.1:0-212 GCF_001515625.1 Sinocyclocheilus rhinocerous
CAGTGTCACATGATCCTTCAGAAATCATACTAATATACTGATTTGGTGCTGAAAAAACATTTCTTATTATTTATAATCTTGGAAACAGTTGTGCTGCTTAATGTTCTTGTAGAAACTTTGATACATTTTTTTCAAGATTTTTTTAATAGAAAGTTCAAAAGAACTGTATTTATTTGAAATAGAAATCTTTTGTGACATTATAAATGTCTTTA
>NW_015684349.1:0-212 GCF_001515625.1 Sinocyclocheilus rhinocerous
GGAGTTTTAGGCCGATTTATCCCCAATTTCCCCCTCCCGAGAATCGGAGAAAAAATTTGTCGAGAACCTTGGTCGGTTCTGATGTTCGCCGTCGATTATCTGGTAATGCGAGGCGTTTACAGATTGAATCTTGCGCCTTCCGATCTGCTCGCACATAAATCGGGGCTTCCCCGATCATATGTGACCCTGGACCACAAAACCAGTCTTAAGTC
>NW_015684350.1:0-212 GCF_001515625.1 Sinocyclocheilus rhinocerous
TATAAAAGTGTATAGAAAGTTAGAAATAAATATAGAAATATATGCCCTGACAATAACTGTATACATCATAAAATCTTGAATTTGTTCAAAATTGATTTTAATTATTTTTAATCATTCAAGTCAATTACTTACACCAAATCAAATCAGACGAATCAGTGTGACTAATCTTTTATGATGATCAGCATCTGACAGATAATAAAGAATATCTGTGT
>NW_015684351.1:0-212 GCF_001515625.1 Sinocyclocheilus rhinocerous
ATAATGTTCTTTTTAGCAGCATCATATGACCCCTTTAAGTGCAGTCAGTCACACACAGACGTGCCAGCATTTGTGTGAAACAGAAGCAGTTTGATGTTGTGCAGTCAGTCACACAGAGAGATCACGTTGCGGCCGAACTCAGACATTTAGGAACAAACTTTTTAGCACTGCCCCGCAGTTTTATCAACTAATTAGCTTAATCGCTCAAGAGC
>NW_015684352.1:0-212 GCF_001515625.1 Sinocyclocheilus rhinocerous
TTGTATCCATTGATCTATTCAAGCCAGTTTTCAGACTTGTGAAAACTATAACCATATCACTTTCACAGGGTATTAAGCTAAACAGTGATAAGTAGACATTGATTCCTCTTACATAACTTCTGTTCTGTATTTCTGCTTTAAAATTAGACCACACTTTATGACCTCAGAGACATAGTAAAATATCCATTGTAGTATTTGACTGTTTCATGAAA
>NW_015684353.1:0-212 GCF_001515625.1 Sinocyclocheilus rhinocerous
TACAATCTAAAATTGCTCTTTAAAGCATTAAAATAACTAAATTAAGAGTTAAAATCACTGAATTCAAAATGAAAATAAATAATAAAGAAAATGATAAAATTTTAACTGCTATAAGAAACACACATTAACTCATTTGAGCATAGTAATTTGTACTGTAGCCTACTAGCTTACAATTGATTTACCTATTACAATAGTCCACTTACAGTTACTGC
>NW_015684354.1:0-212 GCF_001515625.1 Sinocyclocheilus rhinocerous
TATATATATATATACATACTGTGTTTTGTCTAGATATTTTTTGTTACTCTGACTTGCATTATGAAGTCATTTTTAACTTTTAGAGACATTCTGCTTGACTTAAGCAAAGTCTCTGATATCCGTTCATATGTTTAATGTCTTTTGTAGAAAATGTGCCTGAGGGTGTTTTTGCCTCTTTTGTAATGTGATGTATATCTGCTTCATGAGCCTAG
>NW_015684355.1:0-212 GCF_001515625.1 Sinocyclocheilus rhinocerous
TACTGTCAAAAGCACAATGCAAGCAAATAAATAAATAAATAAATAGAGATAATATTTTAATAATTGCTTTTGGCTTTAGGACAGTGGAAACATTTAATTAATTATTTATTATTAATATCACACTATTTTCCCCTTATACAGTATAAATGAGTCTTGCTATAGGAGAGGCTCTACAGATATCTGCCAGCGAGGCGCCACGAGCCAGCGCCCAG
>NW_015684356.1:0-212 GCF_001515625.1 Sinocyclocheilus rhinocerous
ATTTCCAATCTTTCATCTGAGACATTGTTTCTTTTAACTGCAACTGTATTTCTAACTATTGCAAATGTTTTTCTTATATTTGCAATTATTACTTGTAATTATGAATTTATAGATAAAAATTGTTACTTTATTTTTCCTAATTGTAGTTTATTTCTCACAATCGTGACTATATTTCCTCATTCATTATTCCATCTCATAATTATGACTTTATT
>NW_015684357.1:0-212 GCF_001515625.1 Sinocyclocheilus rhinocerous
ATGACCAGATTTACATTGTGGGCTTTTGGACTGTATATGTGCGTGGGTTATTAATAAGTATGCTCTCTATGAGCTCTTTCAGTTGTTCATTTTAAAATTCACTGTGGCCAAAAGCCTTTGTTATCATTCCATTATTGACTGAATGCTTTGGTAATAATGTATGCCAAATTGAAATATTAATGCTAGAGGGAAATCTGGTTGCTAACAAAATA
>NW_015684358.1:0-212 GCF_001515625.1 Sinocyclocheilus rhinocerous
TATACAGTTCCCAAGGTGTTCTGAAAAGTTTTCAGTGTGTTGGGTCTAGGTGGGTGCACCAAAGCAATCCACGTTCAGTTTTGTTTGCCATATGAAAATTGTAATTAAAATTGCTCAGAAAAGTAATAGCACAACTCGCTTGAACACACTTTCATGATTTTAGGCGAGACACTACTAGGGATGGAACGATTACCGGTTTCACGATAAATCAC
>NW_015684359.1:0-212 GCF_001515625.1 Sinocyclocheilus rhinocerous
TACTATGTGAGACACAGAACCAACTGAAAACATCATAGGTCCAGCATAGGAGACTGCAATGCAGGTGCAGGAGGTTCCTACCAAACCTTGGTCATGTGGAGATGATGGTGGTTACAGGGGAATTAGGAAGGGGGAAAGCCCCTCCTTAAACTCATCAGCCAGATCCGCCTGCAATCCCCACGACCTCATTCTCCTCCGTGCCTCAGCAGCGG
>NW_015684360.1:0-212 GCF_001515625.1 Sinocyclocheilus rhinocerous
TATCTCAGCACCAGAGCACTATAGAAACACTGGGTCAGGCTTTTTAGTGTCAGACTGGCAAATAGTCTTTAAATATCACCCCATACACTGTATAACCACACCCTAGCAACCATTTAGAGCACCCTAGCAACCGTATAGCAGTATAAAGAAGCCATATCTTAGCTCCATAACCCTGTACAGAAATGGTGGTTGGCTACAGTGCCGAGTTTTGC
>NW_015684361.1:0-212 GCF_001515625.1 Sinocyclocheilus rhinocerous
TATTAAATATTTTATTTAGATTAATAGACTAATTATAAATATTTCGTTATAAATTATAACATTTTAAAGTTTTAGTCATTTTGTTGTGCTTTTGTTTTTTAATTCATTTTTAATTTTAGTAATTTAAGTACTTCAACTACATAAAACATTTGAAACTGACATTTTGCCTTGAAATGAATAACTGAAATAAAAGAAATAATTTCTGTTAATGT
>NW_015684362.1:0-212 GCF_001515625.1 Sinocyclocheilus rhinocerous
TATTAAATTATAATACATAATAAAATAGTATTGAAATTATAATGCATAATCTAACACTGTAATATTTTAAAAATATATTAAATGTTTGTGACTCAAAGCCTATAAACTTTCTTTAATTTGTTTTTATTTTTGTTTAAATATTAAAATATTAAATTATAATAAATAATCAAATAGTATAATATATTAAATATTTGTGACTGTGAATTAAAGCC
>NW_015684363.1:0-212 GCF_001515625.1 Sinocyclocheilus rhinocerous
TATTAACAGTCTATTGAGAGTTAGTTGAAAGGAACTTACACACTTGTGCTTAAAATGATTGAGCTATCTCTGCTCACAGGGAAAGAAATGTGGTCTGGTACTGTATTATTTCATGGAAATATCACAGCACTTAATGCATTTAGTTATTTTTTGATATTTTGTGTTTGTATTTTGACCTATATTTACTATATAACAAAGTCTCTTGTACAGTG
>NW_015684364.1:0-212 GCF_001515625.1 Sinocyclocheilus rhinocerous
TTATTTTATTTTAGGTTTTGGAGCTAAAACATTAGAGTTAACATTTAAAATAATGGCTTTCAAATATTATTTTAAATGGCTAATTACTCATTTTATTGGCAGGATTTATTGATATTATCACTATTAATATCGGCATCAGTGACTTGATTTTGCATTTAAATGTAAACATGGTGTAAGAACATATTCTGTAATTCTTAATAAATAATAGGAGC
>NW_015684365.1:0-212 GCF_001515625.1 Sinocyclocheilus rhinocerous
TACGTCAAAACTGAAACCAAGCCGTTCACACAGAACGCATATTTTCTAGAGGGACATCTATCACTGTTGCACTCGTGTCTCGCACAAAAGAGCAGCATGTTTAAAAAGCCATGTAAAATTAATGCAAGTTCAACTTTGAGAAAACATATCTCGAGACTTTATGGCAAGTTTTTTCCCCATCCCACTGCAACTTGTGTTTTTAAATGAAAAAT
>NW_015684366.1:0-212 GCF_001515625.1 Sinocyclocheilus rhinocerous
TATTAAATATTTTATTTAGATTAATAGACTAATTATAAATATTTCATTATAAATTATAACATTTTAAAGTTTTAGTAATTTTGTTGTGCTTTTGTTTTTTAATTCATTTTTAATTTTAGTAATTTAAGTACTTCAGCTACATAAAACATTTGAAACTGACATTTTGTCTTGAAATGAATAACTGAAATAAAAGAAATAATTTCTGTTAATGT
>NW_015684367.1:0-212 GCF_001515625.1 Sinocyclocheilus rhinocerous
CACACTTACCATAACATGGATTTTAAACAATACCATTCTAAGGGGAGGGGTCCTCGTGGCACTCTGAAACAGCAGCCCATAGATGGAAATGGTGCATTCCAAAAACGCTATGTTTGAGTCATTAAGTCATCAACTCGATCTAAGGCTTATAATGCTGGAGTGGCTATCAGTAAATCTGTAGCTGAGGGAGCAAACATCCAGCTCTCAGTCGA
>NW_015684368.1:0-212 GCF_001515625.1 Sinocyclocheilus rhinocerous
TATTATGGATTTTCATGTTTTAGGACCAAAACTCTGGGTATGGGGCAATGTATTTGCTTTTATGCATTTGAAAAGTGGCTAAATAAATGATAAAAGTAAAATGTTTCCAGTTTCCAAATGTTTCCAATGTGATATTTATATAATACAAGGACAATACAGAAACTGTAACATGTCACCCTCATCCTCAACTTTGACATATGGGTCTCCAATTA
>NW_015684369.1:0-212 GCF_001515625.1 Sinocyclocheilus rhinocerous
TATTTCAGTATTATGTTTATGCTATTATAATATTTATGAATTATTATGAACTGGCTTTTATTGTTACAGTTTCTGTTTTTATTTTAATATAAGTTTACATGTTTACTAATTTTGTTATTTTTGTTTTAGTAACTTGTGTTTTTTGTTATGCTTTCTTAGTTTGTTTTTATTTATTTATTTTTTATTAGTTTCTGTTCTAGTCGTTTTAGTAC
>NW_015684370.1:0-212 GCF_001515625.1 Sinocyclocheilus rhinocerous
AATGCGAATGTGTTATTCTGATCTGTTGCTAAAACATATATATATCTGTTTAATTTCTATTATATTTGTTAAACATGAGAGATCAATGGTGTCATTGATTTGCATTTATTATTTTTATTATTATTACTTTGGCTGTTCTACTGTAAGAACAATTTATGGTGCAGCACATTGGTCAAGGGGTATTGTTTTCATAAGTAAAGACTTATTTTGGA
>NW_015684371.1:0-212 GCF_001515625.1 Sinocyclocheilus rhinocerous
TATTTAAAACCACATAATTAAAATTAAATAAAATATAAACAATGCCCAAAAATGATAACATAATTAAGCTTAATTATTTAAAATGGATCAAAGGAGCAAAAATGATCATATAAAATGTACTTTTTTCTCAGTGAAGAAAAATAAAACAATGAATGAGCCTATTAGGCTATAAGTCCTGCGACAGATGCATTACTGTAGCATCTTCTATAGCC
>NW_015684372.1:0-212 GCF_001515625.1 Sinocyclocheilus rhinocerous
ATTCTGTTCCAAAGCTTAAACTTAGTTGACATATTCAAAAGATCTCTAAGTAATTCTATAAAACATGATATCTATTTGATTTGTATACCCATTTAGGGTTGTCCCCTACTGACAAATGCAACAAATAGATAAAGTTATATTTATTTGTCCTTGCAAAATTTAACTTAAAAAAAAAGATGCCATTTCGACTGAATCATTTGGTGATCAGTACA
>NW_015684373.1:0-212 GCF_001515625.1 Sinocyclocheilus rhinocerous
AAAAAGAAAATCTTCTCCAGATGACTGGAACACGGTTAAAAGAGTAATTTCTACACTTTATTGACTCATATTCCACTTTAATCTTAGTTCCTAGTGAGCTGCCATCTAAGGGAGCGTCCCAATCAATGTAATGTTCACTTTAAATCAAACAGAGCTTTTTCACTCTATGTTTTTGGTATTGAATGAGCCGCAGAGGAAGTTTTGTGAGTCTG
>NW_015684374.1:0-212 GCF_001515625.1 Sinocyclocheilus rhinocerous
TATAGGATTTTAGAAAAGAACGCAAAGAACTAGCGTGCGAACTTAGCACAATGTGGATTTTAGAAAGTGCACAAAGCCTTCACGGGCACACTTACCATAACGTGGATTTTAGGATACCGTTCTAAGGGGCTCTCGTTGCACTCTGAAAGAGCAGCTCATAGATGGATTGGTGCATCCCAAAACCAATATGTTTGAGAGTCACCAACTCGATC
>NW_015684375.1:0-212 GCF_001515625.1 Sinocyclocheilus rhinocerous
TATGAACTTATTCATACTCTGTTCTGTATTCATATTCAACACTAATTACCTGGCATAAGAAGACAATCAGATTATGATTTGTGTGGAGGATTTTAGGGGTTGTAGTGGTGGACTTGGTCTTTAGAGAATATCATTCTGGAACAGTTCCAAGTAAAGACAATATCATTCTGGAACAGTTCCAAGTTCTGTAGTAGTTTAAGCTCTGTAAAAAA
>NW_015684376.1:0-212 GCF_001515625.1 Sinocyclocheilus rhinocerous
TTAAGTTGTTTTCTTTTTTTCCCATTTCAATTGAACTGTTTTTTTATTATTTATTTATTTATATTACTGTTTATGATGTCAGAACATGTAAGTATATTTATCTGTCATTGATGTCACCCGTCTTGAATGCAGACAAGATAGGACAATGTATGGTGTGATTTCACTGATACATAGTTGTCTGTTAACACACACATGGTTATAATAAAATGATG
>NW_015684377.1:0-212 GCF_001515625.1 Sinocyclocheilus rhinocerous
TATGTAACCTGAGACGTTTTCTTGGCTGTTATTGTATTATGTCATATTTAGGTTTTGATGATATGGACACACATACTATGTTCACACGAGTCCCAATTATGTACTGTGGAAAAAAAGAAAGCGGAAAAGGCTCAGATGCATGTTCTGTCGTTTGAAGGGTTGAATGAACACACTGGGCATGGTGAAGTGGCAATTACCCACTCATCTCCCAC
>NW_015684378.1:0-212 GCF_001515625.1 Sinocyclocheilus rhinocerous
TATGCTAAATTCATATATGTACTGCATACAGAGGTTTGAGGCCCTATTGACCTGCAAAAAGCACCTATAGTTATACACAAAGTAAGAACACGATAACTCAATGTCATCTCATCAATGATTCATAGTATCCAGAGAAAATGAAACAATTTTTTTTTGTTTGCTCTTGGTTCATTTCAGAAAGCTTCATGATTGCTGCTGAAATTGATTGTTCT
>NW_015684379.1:0-212 GCF_001515625.1 Sinocyclocheilus rhinocerous
TATGTCTGGTGAAACATCCAGCTGAAAACTGCTTCATAATGTTTTGGAAACGTACTTTTTTTTTTTTGAAGGGTTCTTTGATAAATAGAACGTTTAAAAGAGCAGCATTTATTTGAAATAGAAACATTTGCTTAATAAAAGTATTAATTTCCTTTCCCCCAAAATATTTGAGTTGTGTCCCCTAACTAACGAACTAACTAAATAGATAAAAT
>NW_015684380.1:0-212 GCF_001515625.1 Sinocyclocheilus rhinocerous
TAAAATAAAATAAAATAAAATAAAATAAAATAAAATAAAATCCTGCTGCCAACATCGGACCAAAGCCACTGGAAAAAAGAGGGAACTGCCAGGTAAATGTACTGAAATTGTGAACAAGCTCTCGGCAAAACCCCCACAGGAACTGGACATGCCGAGGCAAAATGGCTTTTTTGGAGGTCAGAGATGCCAGTGTGTTTACCCATGTGACGGAA
>NW_015684381.1:0-212 GCF_001515625.1 Sinocyclocheilus rhinocerous
TAGAAATACTTCAGTGTCTTATTTTATGATTAACAGGGACTATTAAGAGAGTTAACCCGGTTTTATTGTCCGCTAACTCCGTCCTCGTGTTTGATTGGACGATGGGAACGCAGCGTACCGGAAGTAGAAGAATCCGCGCGTCTTGCGGAGGTTTTCAGCTCCTCGTGAGTGTTTCTGTGAGTGTGTGTGAGTGTTTCTGTGTGTGTGTGTGT
>NW_015684382.1:0-212 GCF_001515625.1 Sinocyclocheilus rhinocerous
TATTGACTTGTTTTATTTTTATTTAAAAATGACCCTCTAACACTATCATTCCCTATTCTTTTTCTATTCTATCTTATTTATTATAAAAACAAAACAAGCAAACAAACACACACAAAAAAAAGCTTGCTATGTATACTTTTAGGCAAAACCCAGCCCACGAACCAGTCTTGATGTGGCATGACAGATCGCTGTATAAACGCCTCAGAGAGCCG
>NW_015684383.1:0-212 GCF_001515625.1 Sinocyclocheilus rhinocerous
TCTAAGCAACTTCATAATATTAAGTATACTTCATAATATACATAATTAAGATCTAAGCAAATATGTATCTTCATTAATAAATACACTGTCCACATTCATACATTCCAAACAAAGTGGTCCTTAGAAATTCTAATAAAGGACATATTTTGATAGATATTATATTTGTCAAAAGTAACTGAGCTTAAACTAAATGACCACTGGTTGATTTACTC
>NW_015684384.1:0-212 GCF_001515625.1 Sinocyclocheilus rhinocerous
TAGCTATGTTTCCATCAACTTATGTTTGAGCAAATGTTGGGATATTGCACAAAATGCACTGGATGGAAATGCCAAAATGCGCAAAAAAAACCTAAAATGCACATAAAAAATGTAGATAATTTTTTTATCCAATAAGAAGACATGCGCATAAACTATAATGGAAACACGCTTACAAAAATAAGTTATTTTATTTGCATCAAAAAAAAGTAATG
>NW_015684385.1:0-212 GCF_001515625.1 Sinocyclocheilus rhinocerous
TATGTAAGTCATTATCACTGATCAGAACATTCAATATTTTGTGCTAATTTAGAAATGTCTTAAGATTAGGGCTGCACGATAAATTGCATGCGATATTTAATGCTCATATATGTTTATTAATGTTCATATATGATCATGGTTTAGCACAGCTTGTCAGTGAACAACGACTCTGTGTAGTAAATGCTGCTTCATGTGAAAGCACGCACGTGATG
>NW_015684386.1:0-212 GCF_001515625.1 Sinocyclocheilus rhinocerous
TATTTGGCATACTATTTATACGCACTTTCATGAGATCGGGTTGGGATGCATCGATCCAATACTTAGTATCGGTATCGGCTCCGATACTGGCGTTTTCTGCTGGATCGGGTATCGGTCAGACGAGACCGATCCAAATTAATTTTATAGTATATATTTATATACAAATTTATTTACTTGTTTTTCATGAATGCATTTTACAACAAAACAAAGAG
>NW_015684387.1:0-212 GCF_001515625.1 Sinocyclocheilus rhinocerous
TAGCTGATTTAAATCTTATAAATATAGCTGCCTTCACGCCATGTCGTAATTACTTCCAAGTCCGCGGTTTTAGCGATCTCTCCCCAGCTATTTCCACAGAGGGGGATCTCGCGTAGCCAGACCTTCAGTCTGACTGCAGAAGGTCTGGGAACCTTGGCCGCTTTCAGTGGGCTAGTCCCACCCAAGAGGCCATATGACTGACAGGTAAAGAA
>NW_015684388.1:0-212 GCF_001515625.1 Sinocyclocheilus rhinocerous
TAGCTGCCATTATATTTTAGGAAGGTGGTTCCTTTAAAAAAAAAATAATAATAATAAACAATACCTTTATTATTATTACTTTGCTTTTCATTTCTACAACCACTAAAATAAATGCAAGCAAACAAACAAAAAAATAATTTTGATTGTAGCATAAGTATCCAAATAGCTTTTGGACGGTCACTGCATGCCATGCACTGTAAATGTATGATGGT
>NW_015684389.1:0-212 GCF_001515625.1 Sinocyclocheilus rhinocerous
TAGAAATGTGTTGATTAATATAGAATGTCTGTTGTACTTGGAGTCGTGATAAAGGAAGGAGCAATACCTTGGTTCACAAACTGCAGTGATTTATCAGTACTCCATGTCTGTGTTTGGCTAAGGCATATACCATTATTGTTTGGGTCTTTACTACATTTGCAACATGTGCTGTATGCAGTAGACCAATCACAACAGACTGGGTCATCGGACCA
>NW_015684390.1:0-212 GCF_001515625.1 Sinocyclocheilus rhinocerous
GCAACGCCAACAGGCCGGCCCAGACTTCCCCGCCGCCCTAGTGGCCGGAAGTGGGTCAAGGGACTGGCGTGGAGAGAGCGGGGAAAAAGGAAGTGCTGTGGATCCCGCCCCGGCTAGTCCCGCCCCCCTGGGCGGTGCTCTCAGGCCAGCGGCAGACTCCGGAGGCAGCCCGCCCCTTCCCCGGGGAGGAACTCGAGGAGTGATTCCCGGAC
>NW_015684391.1:0-212 GCF_001515625.1 Sinocyclocheilus rhinocerous
TAGGCCTAATATAAGAAACATTAGTTCAGCGTGTCAAAACGTGTTTCTAGAAGTGTACAGGTTTGCAAAAAGCAATTAAAATACAAACACACAGAAGCTTACCAGTGAGAACTCCATGATGTTTGAGATGATCAGTTCTTCAGAGCAGCTCGGCTTCTGAAAACACCAGTGATCTGAGAATGAATAACTGACAGCATCTCAATTTCACACAC
>NW_015684392.1:0-212 GCF_001515625.1 Sinocyclocheilus rhinocerous
CTTTTCATCATCTTGTAGAGATACACAGTGTGATGGTAAATTTTTATTTGTAAAAGGTTTGTATGAGACAGTAAAAGATTCAATGTTGAGAGAGAGAGAGAGAGAGAGAGAGAGACTGAGAGAGTGAGAGAGAGAGACTAAGTGTAGATCTACGTTTACACATGTACTCTTTGATACTGTGTTGGACTTCGGTTTGTATCACTCTAGAGCAA
>NW_015684393.1:0-212 GCF_001515625.1 Sinocyclocheilus rhinocerous
TAGTTAATTTTGTCCACAACCAGTGTTACTGTATTTGTTATTTGTATTGTAACTAAATTAAAAATCATTTTTGTTAATAGAAATGAAGCTGAAATAAAGTATAAATATTAGATGAAAAACTTAAACAAAAAGCTATGAATGCTGCCCTGTCATCAAACAGAAATCAAACCATTTTAAGTTCTAAAATGACTAAAACTGAAATGAATAAAAAA
>NW_015684394.1:0-212 GCF_001515625.1 Sinocyclocheilus rhinocerous
GAAGCGGATCATCACCATCAGACCGATCGGTGTATGACATCAAAGCAGGGCCGCTGCTGGCCAAATGGGTGCCCTAAGCAGAATTATATCGTTGTGCCCCCTCCAGTGCTTGACGGTACTGCTTCATCCTCTTTTGTAACACATTTCAGCATTGACCCTGCATTAATATTGTCCTGTGGCTGCCGTCGCATCATCCAAGTGGATGCTGCACA
>NW_015684395.1:0-212 GCF_001515625.1 Sinocyclocheilus rhinocerous
CCTCATTTGTAAGTCACTTTGGATAAAAGCGTCTGCTAAATGAATGTAAAATAACAGCATTTATGTTAAATAGGATTTTTTGTTACATTAAAAAAGCCTTTACTGTCACTTTTGATCAATTAAATGTGTCCTTGCTGAATAAAAATATTAAAGGGGTGGTTAACTGTTTTTTTTTCTAGGCTTGATTGTGTTTATGGGGTGCAGTATAACAT
>NW_015684396.1:0-212 GCF_001515625.1 Sinocyclocheilus rhinocerous
TAGTTAGCATGTCTCGCTTTGGTTAGAGGCTCTCAGAATATCGTGTTCTATTAGAATAAGCGTGTGGAGCAGGAAGTAGCATAACCTCAAAAACTCAGAGCCTGTGAGCAGGTGATGATTTCCTGCTCTGGTTCTGTTGCAAACATGTATAGTCTTCCCCTTGCCACCCAGATAGCCAGTAATGCAAAGAAAATTTCATCCAGAAGAAGAGG
>NW_015684397.1:0-212 GCF_001515625.1 Sinocyclocheilus rhinocerous
ATCCAATTCGGCAGACGAGACATAGAAAGAGATTGAAAAAAAAAAGTATTTTCCTAAACAAGTATTTTCATCTTGTTTTCCAATAAAAATTTCAAAATTTACTTAATAAAATGAATTATTTTTAAAAGTTTAGTTTTCTTATCCTATTAAAAATAATAATTTGACCTAAATGTAGTCTAATAAGTTAACAAGTTAAAGAGATAGTCCACCCA
>NW_015684398.1:0-212 GCF_001515625.1 Sinocyclocheilus rhinocerous
AACACATTCAGTTTTATCTGTGTTGTTTTAACCCTTCCGTTTTATAAATTCTTTTGGCAGTTTTAAAACCTAATTAGGGACAGGGCTGCAAATAAGCTACCTCTCAACCCCTTGCTTAAGTTACATCTGTTGCACTGCTTTTCTGTATCTGACGCCAGGTTCACACGCACTCTGTTTGCAGTGCGTATGCGGTGCATATTTTTTTCCGCACC
>NW_015684399.1:0-212 GCF_001515625.1 Sinocyclocheilus rhinocerous
CAGGCACCCACAGAAATACAGCTCAATGATTTCCCTAAACCTGAACAACATCAACATTATGGCTTCATTTCCCAAGGTAAGAAATAAGACACATCATTCAAATAATAATTTTGTCATTATTTACTCACTGGCACGTTGTTCCTTAAAATTTTTTAAAGAAAGTCACTATTGAAGACAGCATACTGACTGCTCAAAAACATTGCAGATGTTGC
>NW_015684400.1:0-212 GCF_001515625.1 Sinocyclocheilus rhinocerous
TCAAGAATGATAGCCATCAGGATAACTATGACAATAACTACAGTGTATACTGTGTACAAATTGGAAGTGATTCCAGCAGTATCTTTCCTCTGTATCATTACCGTTATAGCTGCAGTGTGGATTTCACTATTCTTATACAATTACAGCGAACATTTTGGAATCAGTCCTTTTTTTTTTTAAATGTTTTTCAAAAAGACATTTTATGCTCACCA
>NW_015684401.1:0-212 GCF_001515625.1 Sinocyclocheilus rhinocerous
CTTTTTATCCAAAATCCAAGCATTTTCATCTATCTATCTATCTATTTATCATCTCCTCACAGTAAAACAAAAGAACAGATAATCTGCATTTACGTTTAAAATGTTTATTTCCCTGTAAAATGACAGTATAGTGATATTAAACGTCAAGCTATGGAAGTCATATACAAGCTTTTAATGGTTCTTAATGTATATGAAAGGGCTGCATCATGTGT
>NW_015684402.1:0-212 GCF_001515625.1 Sinocyclocheilus rhinocerous
CCACCCACTCGTTCACTTTCCCAGGACTTCTGATTCACTGCACCTACACCTCATCATTAACACTCACTATAAAGAGACACTTCTCCTGAACTCTCGTCTGGTCTTGTCCATACGAACACTCAAGACTCTTTACCTGTTACATACCTGCTCATTGGAATCCTTACCTGTCATCCGTCATCTGCTCTTTGTCTGCTTCGGATCTGTTCCTCTGC
>NW_015684403.1:0-212 GCF_001515625.1 Sinocyclocheilus rhinocerous
TCAACAAATGCATTTTTATATCACTTTTACATTTGTTAACACTATTAGGTAGGTTTAGGCTTGGGTCTGGTGTAGGGGGTATTGCCAACACGATAGAGCATTAAGTTTTAGCGACACTCTTCAAATATGTGAATTATGAACCACCGCAATACGTACCTGAAGCAACATAATACAAACACAGCAATACGTGCCTATATCAACATAACAAAAAC
>NW_015684404.1:0-212 GCF_001515625.1 Sinocyclocheilus rhinocerous
GACCAGGAAATGGAGGCATCAGGTAACAACACCACTTTTTGTGTTTTTCCTCACGTAGGGTTGCAGCCCTTTCTTAAATTAGGCCAATTAAAGTTTGTTTTTTCCCCCTGGTGACTGGCTTTACAATTGTATGTTAAAAAGACTGTAGTTCTGGGTCAGATGCTAAGTCTTCTGTGTTTTCTTTGAATCAAAAATTATAATGCATGCATCTC
>NW_015684405.1:0-212 GCF_001515625.1 Sinocyclocheilus rhinocerous
TCAAATATGGCCATTTTGAGAGAGAGAGAGAGATGTGTAAATTGCCTGCATCTGTGTGTCTCTACAAACAGTGAAGCTGAGTTTAGTTAATTAAAAAACAGCGATTTCACCCCCCTCGTTGCTGAGAAATATAATGTAGCGATTCAGAATCGATTAATAAAAGTCGAGTGGCAGCGCTGACAACAAGTTTATGAGCTTCTGAATGTTACTTT
>NW_015684406.1:0-212 GCF_001515625.1 Sinocyclocheilus rhinocerous
GTTGCAGCACAGGCTCATTGGAAAAATGTGCCTCTACATACATTTATTTCAAAACTAAAAAAACGTATACATTAACTTGTACTTATACATACAATTCTCCGCAGTTTCCAGCTAGTCCTAATCATCATTCCATTATGATTACGAGGCAGATTTTCAATTAATAAACTTATTTTTCATGCAGCTTCTTGCACAATACTGTTATGACCTCAACC
>NW_015684407.1:0-212 GCF_001515625.1 Sinocyclocheilus rhinocerous
AAAGTAATCTACACACTGTTGGTAATAACAGTGCCATCTGAAGAGGAAGGGGGATCCAGGGACAGCTCCATCCAGAACAGAGTAAAGTCACAAACTGAATGTCATAATGACACAAGACACATATGTACAATATTTTATGAGGTCACTTACAACAGCTTTTAAAAACCTTTTTATTGGTCAAATGTTCACGATGCGATTGGTCGGACTTGAAA
>NW_015684408.1:0-212 GCF_001515625.1 Sinocyclocheilus rhinocerous
GTTGCAGCACAGGCTCATTGGAAAAATGTGCCTCTACATACATTTTTTTCAAAACTAAAAAAACGTATACATTAACTTGTACTTATACATACAATTCTCTGCAGTTTCCAGCTAGTCCTAATCATCATTCCATTATGATTACGAGGCAGATTTTCAATTAATAAACGTATTTTTCATGCAGCTTCTTGCACAATACTGTTATGACCTCAACC
>NW_015684409.1:0-212 GCF_001515625.1 Sinocyclocheilus rhinocerous
GCAGTCGGACAGACCATCTATTCCATCAAGTTAGTCAAAAAGCCCTGAGCGAGTTTTTGTCTGAACACAGCCTCCCGGCTATCATAAACCCTAAAGAAAACAATGCTTTTTGCTGACAGAACATCATATTTCACATTTCATTACGGCGAAGAGACAAGAAAGAGAGGGAGAAACTACAATTACGTTTCTGTGTGGAACAGGGCAAACAGTTC
>NW_015684410.1:0-212 GCF_001515625.1 Sinocyclocheilus rhinocerous
AAGTGTTCATGTCTAAAACCCTGAGCTGATATAGTTTTATTTCTTTTTCATTATTGAAGTATTACAGTGGTATTAGTTTAGTGGGACTTTTATTCAGTTCAGTAATTGCTGAATGTCAGTCAATAAACCAAAGAAAGACATTTATTCATTCATCGTGAGCTATAGACAGAAAGAATAAGCTCATCTGCTGCTTCACATTTTGATTCAGCAAC
>NW_015684411.1:0-212 GCF_001515625.1 Sinocyclocheilus rhinocerous
TAGAGACTTTAAGACCTGAAGAGTGTCAGAAAAAGTAAAGAGTTGAGAGAAAATACGATGTGTGTCAGATCCGTGTCATGTTCAGCAGCGGCAGCTCTTAAAGCTGCCAAAATAACCTAATAACCCAGCTACTGTGATGTCTGTTAATCAAAGAACAGAAGAAAAATTAGGAAATCAATAACTTTTGTAGCTTTAAGGATTCATCTATATTT
>NW_015684412.1:0-212 GCF_001515625.1 Sinocyclocheilus rhinocerous
AACCCAGACACACAAAGCCTTTGCTTTTGGCTCAGTATTGTACATTAGTTAATCTTAGGCCAAAGCTTGTGCCATTTCTTCAGAATCAGAATCAAAAGCCTTCTCATGAATCTTTTAGTTCAGGCTTTCTTTATTGATTTCTCCACATGTGATCTGCTGAGTTCACTGATATCTCCATGCCATCCTAAACACATTACTGTGGCCAGGTCTTC
>NW_015684413.1:0-212 GCF_001515625.1 Sinocyclocheilus rhinocerous
TGTATCAATATTGTTTTTATATTTAATCATAAAATATTTAACAGGCGCGGGATCCGCCATCTTGTTTGTTTTTCTCTTCCATGTTAAACTGCTGAACTCTGAGTCCTCGCCCGTGTGGATCCACACACGAGCTGCAGTATTTACTGTGTGTTTATTCTGATTTTGTACCCTTATGTTGGTGGTTTCTAGGTGCGAGAACTCGTCCTTGACAA
>NW_015684414.1:0-212 GCF_001515625.1 Sinocyclocheilus rhinocerous
TCAGCATTTATTTAAAAATAGAAATCTTTCGTAACATTAGAAATGTCTTTCCTGGCACTTTTGATCCATTCAACGCATCCTCGATCAATAAAAGTATCCATTTCTTTTCCATCACAGAGATAAATTACATTTTCAAATATTTTCAAATAGAAAGCAGTATATGACATGTGCACGTATTACAACATTTCAATATATGACCGATGCCACTGAAT
>NW_015684415.1:0-212 GCF_001515625.1 Sinocyclocheilus rhinocerous
TCCAAAAACAGAAGAACATTCAAATCCAGGCAGCGGCTGGCTTGACGGGTGTTCACAGATGACGACTCACTTGACTGGGGCAATGTAAGGACACGGCCACTTATGTAGGACACAAATCGGAACAGAAGAAAAGCTGCCTTGGTCTTCCACGCTTGCTTTCAGAGGAGACTTCTGAGATAATCAAGATGTGTGATGTAAGAAAATATGTTTAC
>NW_015684416.1:0-212 GCF_001515625.1 Sinocyclocheilus rhinocerous
TCCAGAGTCTATTAAAATGTAGGGGCAAGTGGGGTAAGATGTGCAACTTTAGTGAACTTGTTCTTTAGGCAATGAGAAATGACAATGCAACAATAATATCTTTAGAAATATGACTTCTCAAAAAGGTGGTCTAGTGGCATAACCTTAGGGGTTAAGGGGTTGCTAGGGGTTAAGCTATCAAATTATTGGGGAGTGTGTAAAACAATTTTTAC
>NW_015684417.1:0-212 GCF_001515625.1 Sinocyclocheilus rhinocerous
AGTAAAAAGACAAAGGGAACGTTTTTTACAAATTATTTAAACATTTGCTCAGATTGTGTTTCATGTACGAGACGTGGAGTATACATACCTCCACTGTACATCCAATTCAACACAAGGATTGACGCCTGTCCTCCATAGATCCAGGAAACATTTTCATCGTCTACTATAGGAAGTGGAAGCTCTGCTTTGCTGAATATTTCAGACTCAGCACC
>NW_015684418.1:0-212 GCF_001515625.1 Sinocyclocheilus rhinocerous
TCACTACTCACTGCTGTGTGTGTGCACTTGGATGGGATAAATGCAAAGCACAAATATACTTGGCCACATCACTCTCACTGGTTCTTTGGAAGCCAGTCAAAATGCAAACCTCAAAGCTGTTCTACACAGGATTAGTGAAACTGAATGCAGACAAACAACACTTCGCTTTCTTGGATACAGACTCTCAGTGGATGGCCTCAGGGCCGTTTCTA
>NW_015684419.1:0-212 GCF_001515625.1 Sinocyclocheilus rhinocerous
TAGCTGCCTGAGACACTTAACCATTTGCTCAAAATTTCCCCTATTTAATTTCTTAAAGGAGTAGTTTATCCAGAAAATAAAATGTATTCAAATTTACTCGCCCTCAGGCCATCCAAGATGTAGATGACTTTGTTTCTTCATTGCAACAGATTTGGAGAAATTTTGCATTACATCACTTGCTCGCCAATTGATCCTCTGCAGTGAATGGGTGC
>NW_015684420.1:0-212 GCF_001515625.1 Sinocyclocheilus rhinocerous
TCAGAAATAGGCCTAATGCCGACGCGAAATGTTTACAAACATTGTTTATAATAAACACTGTAAACATAGCTAGGCTATTTTTGTTCTCCTCTCTCAACAACAAATCATTTCAATTTAACAGTAGCCTATTTAGAAAAGAACACGAATTAAAAATATAAGAAGCCATAAACGACAAGCCAAAACGAATTCGTTTGGGCTAAAACGAAACTGAA
>NW_015684421.1:0-212 GCF_001515625.1 Sinocyclocheilus rhinocerous
CATTGCCCGCCGAGGGACTCCAGCGGAGCTCTACTCAGATCAGGGCACGAATTTTAGAGGAGGTGAGAAGGAGCTCAGTGAATGCTTCCGCAGTATGTCCTCAGATCTCCGACAACTTCTTGCCAAACAGAAGATTGATTTCCGATTCAATCCTCCTGCCGCACCTTATTTTGGGGGTACGTGGGAGCGGGAAATCAAGTCTGTCAAGACAG
>NW_015684422.1:0-212 GCF_001515625.1 Sinocyclocheilus rhinocerous
TCCTTTCAGGGCTTCATGTACTTTTTTCTGAAGGGGCACCAGTGGTAATTCTGGCTTACTTACTGCCCTAGGCCAGATAGGACATGACCAAAAAAACAACTTACATATATGTTGGTTTAAAAAAATAGTAAAAACAGTTTACAATTTAAAATAAATGTTTTCTGTTTTTAATATATTTAAAAATATATATATATATATTGTAATGGCAAAGC
>NW_015684423.1:0-212 GCF_001515625.1 Sinocyclocheilus rhinocerous
TATTGTATTACCCCAACATTACTGCTTCTGTGATTTGATCTACCTGAGCTAGCGTTTGAGCACTAATCTTCTTCATGCTCTACCATTCAATATTACAGAGCCCCTGAAGGGACATGGTGATGCTAAATAAATTGAGATAAATTTATGTTTTAATTTATATTTAACTCTAGCATTCCCTTGAGAAACACAAATGTTTTGTGATTGAACGCAAA
>NW_015684424.1:0-212 GCF_001515625.1 Sinocyclocheilus rhinocerous
TATTGTATTACCCCAACATTACTGCTTCTGTGATTTGATCTACCTAAGCTAGTGTTTGAGCACTAATCTTCTTCATGCTCTACCATTCAATATTACAGAGCCCCTGAAGGGACATGGTGATGCAAAATAAATTGAGATAAATTTATGTTTTAATTTATATTTAACTTTAGCATTCCCTTGAGAAACACAAATGTTTTGTGATTGAACGCAAA
>NW_015684425.1:0-212 GCF_001515625.1 Sinocyclocheilus rhinocerous
TCTATGAGTATGAAAACAAAAATACATTTCTATTGCCTTCTAGCTTCTGACATGCTACAAAAAAAACCCATAAATTTGACATTTATAGTTTAATACAGCTATATATATATATAGCTGTATTAAACTATAAATGTCAAATTTATGGGTTTTTTTTGTAGCATGTCAGAAGCTAGAAGGCAATAGAAATGTATTTTTGTTTTCATACTCATAGA
>NW_015684426.1:0-212 GCF_001515625.1 Sinocyclocheilus rhinocerous
TCTATTGTGAATAAAATATTGGCTCATGTGATTTGAAATTCTTTTTGTTTTCATTTTATTTAAATAAAAAAAAAAACGTCCCAACACTTCCGGAATTCCGGTTGTAGATGTGAAATCTATGAATTGCAATGATCTTGAAATTGTGCGCAGCTGAACAGTTTAATATTTCCGCCTTGTAAACGATGTCTAATTAATGTCATTGACTTATAAAA
>NW_015684427.1:0-212 GCF_001515625.1 Sinocyclocheilus rhinocerous
TCTAGAATAATATTATTTAATTATGTGATAGATGTGACCAGTAAAGAGGACAAGATCACAGAGGCAGCAGGCTACTGCAAACACTTAAGGGTTTATTCCCACAGAATAAGGTTACAAAAGTAAAGCAAATGTTAATCTAACTGAAGTAGACCTGAAAAATTTTTTTTAATAAAAACAAACAAAAACTTATACAATAAACATGGGTCACTGCA
>NW_015684428.1:0-212 GCF_001515625.1 Sinocyclocheilus rhinocerous
CGGCGCCGCATGCGCGCACAGTTAAGCTTTGCTACCTTGACAATGATGCAGCCTGTTCATTATCATAATAAAATACAGCCAGTCAAACATATGGAAAAAAACTATGTAGTAAAATCTGTGCCATTAAGCGTTATCACCGTACCGCCATGAATGATGTAATGCAAATTATTTTGTTTTACGTGGATATTGGAACGCCAGTGAAGTAGGCTACA
>NW_015684429.1:0-212 GCF_001515625.1 Sinocyclocheilus rhinocerous
TCTAGGAGTTGAGGCTGCAAACCTCATAATTATATCATTCACAGCATCCGAAAGCTATGCTTCACACCTCTTAGCATGTGTGAAATTAGAATGTATGCTCCCCATTGATATGCTGGCATATAAAAGAAAGAGAAAAAGGAAAGAGAGAGAAACAAATCTAGGCCTGTGTGGACAATTTTCTTACTACATGGGGAATCTTTTACAAAAAAGTC
>NW_015684430.1:0-212 GCF_001515625.1 Sinocyclocheilus rhinocerous
TCCGAGAGCGAGAAGCGGCCGTTCATCGACGAAGCCAAGCGCCTTCGGGCTCTCCACATGAAGGAACACCCGGATTACAAATACAGACCCCGGAGAAAAACCAAGACCCTCATGAAGAAGGACAAGTACACCCTGCCGGGCGGGCTTCTGGCGCCGGGCGGCAACGCCATGGGCGCCGGTGTGGGTGTAGGGGCCGGGTTGGGCGCTGGGGT
>NW_015684431.1:0-212 GCF_001515625.1 Sinocyclocheilus rhinocerous
TCTTTTGTCTCAATGACGATGGGGGCCAGATGGGACTGTTCATTTCCTGTGTGAATAAAAGTGTTTCCTTGTGGCTTAATTTGTATCGGTCCAAAAACTTGCTAAATGAGTCGAATGAATCACTAAACATTCAGGAAACATTCCATATGATTCAGTTAGTGAGTCTTTGGACTGATTCAAATCAATAATGAGCTCAAGAGTGATTTTTTTAA
>NW_015684432.1:0-212 GCF_001515625.1 Sinocyclocheilus rhinocerous
TCCGTCGTTGGTATAAGTGGCAGTGGGTGGTAATAGACTAGAAATATACAGTTTTATACCATTGTGCTGATAACGTTTCTGTAGTCATTCGGCCATCCTACAGCCTGAATCACCGTAGGGAAACCATCCTTACACATTTAAGATATGTGTCATTATTTCACTTCATAGGCTTATAGAGAGGTGTAATATGGTAAGTACAAAAAAAAAAAAAA
>NW_015684433.1:0-212 GCF_001515625.1 Sinocyclocheilus rhinocerous
TAGCCCCGCCCACTGATTCTACATCACTGCCTGTTTAGCCCCGCCTACCGATTCTACATCACCTCTTGTTTAGCCCCGCCCACCGATTTGTGCATGTAGTGTTTAAGAAAGAGGCGAACACGCAGGTCTACGCAGAAACCAAACATTAAATATGCTCTGAAGACAAGAAGACACTGTCTTTGCATCGCCTTCCTTCTGGTCCCAACGTTAGG
>NW_015684434.1:0-212 GCF_001515625.1 Sinocyclocheilus rhinocerous
TCCCGAGGTGGGTGTGGCAACGCGGCACTCACCGGGTCCAAGTTATACCGGCCTGCCACCAAACCTTCACCCCTTGGTCAGACCTTGCATTTCTCCGGGCAGGAGTGCCCCTAGACCAAGTCTCCAGGCATGCTGTGGTTCGCACGGATGCCTCAACCACCGGCTGAGGGGCCACGTACAATGGGCTTGCAGTGTCAGGGGTTTGGACGGGG
>NW_015684435.1:0-212 GCF_001515625.1 Sinocyclocheilus rhinocerous
TCTCTCTCCCACAATGAAGCGTGGTCTCATTACGTTGATCCCAAATGCCGATAAAGATCCACTTTCTATTGAAAATTGGAGACCGATAGCCCTTTTGTGTCCGGATTACAAATTACTAGCTCTTGTATATGCCAATCGCCTGAACAGTGGCTTGACAAAGGTTATTCGTGAATGTCAATCTGCCTTTATAAAGGGAAGGAATATACATGTTC
>NW_015684436.1:0-212 GCF_001515625.1 Sinocyclocheilus rhinocerous
TTTGATTGTGTTTTTAACAAGGAAATATTAGTTTACAGTATATTCAGATTTTATGCCTAGAAAGTAATTGGCTTATATTCTGATTGATATTCTGATTTTATAAGTAGAAAATTCTGAATTATAGCTATATAATACTGGGTTACATTCTTATCTGATAATATAATATATTGTGATGTTATCGTTGTATAGAGTATTGCAGATGAGTGTCAGAA
>NW_015684437.1:0-212 GCF_001515625.1 Sinocyclocheilus rhinocerous
AAAAATAAATAAATAAATAATATGGGTTTAGAAGTGACATAAGGGTTAATAAACAACAATTTAAATTTTCTTGCATTTTTTAAATGCCTGATTTCACTTGAAACAAGCGATTACATAGTATTTGTCGTCAAAATATTATTATGTGTTAATTATAGAATTAACAAAACAATAATGTTTGTAGCACATGCCTAGATTAGGAGCAAAGAAAATCC
>NW_015684438.1:0-212 GCF_001515625.1 Sinocyclocheilus rhinocerous
TCTCTTGTCGGTGGAAAGACTGTAAAGCCGCGCGATGCGTGATATTACAACAGATGGCGGTAATGATCAAATGTAGTTTGTGATCTAGTCAGAAGACGACGCTGCGTGCAATGCATTACAGGCTCGTGACTCATCTGAATGCAAAACGGAATGTAGCATTTGGTCGGGCTACATTGCTACTTGCTGGAAAAAGTAGTTAGCTACAGGAAAAG
>NW_015684439.1:0-212 GCF_001515625.1 Sinocyclocheilus rhinocerous
TAGTTATTTGTGTAAATGCAATGCAAAACTAGAATGCAAAACATTTGCCTTTTTTTTTCCATCACCATGTCCCTTTAGGAGCTCCATAGAGCACTAGCAATCCAGATTTGGACATCTGAAAAAGTGTGTATCTGGATCAGGATGATCCAATCCAATTTTGCTTTAAAAAAAACCGGCACAAAAGTAAGATGGGTTACCTGATCCTGGATAGC
>NW_015684440.1:0-212 GCF_001515625.1 Sinocyclocheilus rhinocerous
GGCATTCATTACACCATCTGGCCACTATGAGTACCTGGTAATGCCATATGGGCTAGCCAACTTGGTAATGCCATATGGTCTGTCTTCCAGGGATTCATGAATGAGGTGTTCCGGGAGTTCCTCCACCGTTCTGTGATTGTCTACATCAACGATATACTCATTTACTTCCGGAACGTGGCCGACCATCGCCAACACGTTCAGCAGGTCCTACA
>NW_015684441.1:0-212 GCF_001515625.1 Sinocyclocheilus rhinocerous
AGGAGGTGATGAGAAGCAGCGACGAAGAGCAGCAGAAAGACTTAGACAGGGATAGCACAGTGTCAAGCGTAGATTCAGCTCAAGAGGAGATGTTTATTCATGGACTCGATCCCGTTTTAGATCGGTAAGTTTCAACATCATTGTATTGAATGTTTGTATATGTTTATCATGTATTTGCTGTGACAGCGGTGAGGTACAAAATTTAGGGTGCA
>NW_015684442.1:0-212 GCF_001515625.1 Sinocyclocheilus rhinocerous
AAAATTATAATAAAAATAATAAATGCAAAATAATAGTTAACATTATTTAAAAGTATATTTGTTAAATGCTGTTGTATTTATCTTATATTTATGTTGTTTTATTTTTATAATGTGATTTTGTAACGTCTTTTGTTATAACATATTGTTTTGAACTGCTTTTACAATGGTAGTTTTTTGGTGAATTGTATTAAAAACAAAAATCCTTATAATAA
>NW_015684443.1:0-212 GCF_001515625.1 Sinocyclocheilus rhinocerous
GTTATCTTCCAATCGACGTCTTGCAAGGCAGATCGTGCATACATTAACAAGGGGCTTCAATTCATCACATGAGAAAAATCTTTGCGAAGACTTGGTGGATACTTTTATAAAGTTTCCTAATGCGAGTCTTGTACCCACTATTAAAGTTTACTTCATTTCAACATTCGGCATTTGTCGTGCCCATTCGTTCAAGATTAAACTTCACATATGAC
>NW_015684444.1:0-212 GCF_001515625.1 Sinocyclocheilus rhinocerous
TTAATTTATACTGATTAAATTTTTTAAATCAATTTTCCAGATTTTTTGCATTATAGTGATGTGAATTTGGGGGGTATAATTGTCATGAAAAAAGGTTAATTTAAAAAGAGACCCTAAAAATACATTTTATTCATGTAAAATATATTTGTGATTTTTTTTCTGCTGCTCCACAGCAACCGTAGAGTATTTAAACTGCTTGGTCACTGTCATAA
>NW_015684445.1:0-212 GCF_001515625.1 Sinocyclocheilus rhinocerous
TTAACAATTCATATGGAAATGAGGGGCAAGGAAGGACCAGATTCTCACATAAACTTGATGTGGCCATGAATGTGTCTCTGTGTTTGCCATGACCCTGCTGTGGCATAAGACACTGCCTGCTAGGGCCTGAGGGGCAGACACAAAGAAAGAAATGAAAAGCAAGCACATTCCTGCACGGCACACAAAGGCAGCAGGAGAAAGGGAGAGAGAGA
>NW_015684446.1:0-212 GCF_001515625.1 Sinocyclocheilus rhinocerous
GAAACCGAGAATTCTGGATGTGCTTGGTCGAAAACCAAAACCGAACATGCTTTGTAATAATTCTTTATTTTATTAAATAATATAAAGTAATTTTGTAAGACTTTTTCATTTAACTCAATTTTAATGACACAGAATTTAAAAAACACAAGCCAATAAACTAACCACACTTTATTGAAAGAAAATTGGACAGAAAATATATTAATATTAAATAT
>NW_015684447.1:0-212 GCF_001515625.1 Sinocyclocheilus rhinocerous
TTACATTATTATGTTGCTTTTTACTCATTTTAGTACTGTACTGTTCTAGTACTGTATTGATTGACTTATTTGATTGCCTTTAATTTACTATTTACTTTCTTTCCTTGAACATCATTTTTATTTATGTATTTTTTAATCTTTCTTTTTTAAATTATTTATAGAATTTCACTTTTTTTTTGTTCGAAAAGTTTGAAAATTTGAAAAGCCCTGGC
>NW_015684448.1:0-212 GCF_001515625.1 Sinocyclocheilus rhinocerous
TTACTGCTTTTTACTTGCTTGAGTAAGTAGCCATTATAGTTCTCATACATGAAAGCGGACTGGGCCCAGAGAGGACCCAAATTCTCAACACTCTTAGTCAAATGCAGGAGTGAATGCATATTGTAGGTCATCTGATCTTTGCCGTACAGAGACTGAACTGATTTAACAAAGCTCAACAGCATCATGAGCATGGTCGATATCCTCTTGTCTAA
>NW_015684449.1:0-212 GCF_001515625.1 Sinocyclocheilus rhinocerous
TTATATTAATTATTAAATTAATATTTTGAAAATGTTTTTGTATTTTCACTTTCATTTTATTCAAGTTTGTCATTTTTTTATATGTCTATATAATTTTTATTATTTATTTTAACACACACTGAGGGACTTTTAACCATAAACGAGCCCAAAATCCACTGGGACTCTTATTCTGAAATGTCTCTGCTTTACTACTTCCTGCTGCTCATTCAAAA
>NW_015684450.1:0-212 GCF_001515625.1 Sinocyclocheilus rhinocerous
TTGCATAATAATTGTGCACAAACTGCATGTCAGCGATGTCTATTCCGCGATCAGAAACTTGACCCACCCTGTTATGAAGTCAGCCTTTTGAGTTGTCATAAATGCTGTGAAGTTACAACTTTTACATTGTGTTTACAGTACTCATGTAGAGCCCGTTACCTTGACATCTGGGGAAAGTCTCAAAACGGGCCTGCTGTGGCTTTTCCATGGCC
>NW_015684451.1:0-212 GCF_001515625.1 Sinocyclocheilus rhinocerous
GAATCCGACATCTCTGAACATTGACGTGGCGCACAGGCCTCGACGTCAAGATTGGCACGGGGAACTCTACGAAAACGGCTCTTTCTATTTTAGTACGAGAACGGCTTTGGAAAACGGCCTTAAACAGGTGGGGTATTATCAAAATATGTTGACAAACCTGTCCCTTGAGTTCTCATGTAAAATAAAGGTGAAAAACTATAAAGTAGTCTGAC
>NW_015684452.1:0-212 GCF_001515625.1 Sinocyclocheilus rhinocerous
TAAAACACAGAATCCTAAAAATATTAAAATAGAATTTGAAAAAAAAAAAAAAATGAATTTTAGGGGAAAAAATAAAAACGGATTTGATTTATTAATTGACTTGATTAGACATGCTTTTTGATTATTAGCATTTAATTAAATTATTAAAAAGGAATCCACAAAAATTTTTATGGAAAATGAGGAATTAAAAAAAATTCTATGCTATTAAAAGC
>NW_015684453.1:0-212 GCF_001515625.1 Sinocyclocheilus rhinocerous
TTATTTTATTTTATTGTACTTATTTTATTTTATTTTATCAAAATGCATCAAAAATATACACAAGGGTATCCAAAGCATAAGCATTTTGATGTTCAGCTCAAAACCCAGCATAAAAATGTTCAGATACTTCTTCAAATTCCAACATAGTCTGCTAATACATACTACTCATACAAACTATACTGATTGACAATATATCCATATCATATTGTTTA
>NW_015684454.1:0-212 GCF_001515625.1 Sinocyclocheilus rhinocerous
CCAATCAGTTTAACTAAATAAAGTTTAAACCACCCTGTTACGACCCTGTTTAGGGACCAACATCAGAAAGCCATTCAAGAAACAATAAATACAACAGTGGCCAGGGCAAAAAGATGAGATTTTATTGTAAAGGAAGAAAGAATATGACCAAAAATAGAAATATAAATATAAACAAATTATAAATAAGGACTGGTGAACTAACTAATTTAAAC
>NW_015684455.1:0-212 GCF_001515625.1 Sinocyclocheilus rhinocerous
TTATTTGAAATAGATTAGCATATCATTTAACTTAACTGGTACATTTAGCTCTTGAGCAAGTAATATATAAGTATTAAAATGTCATCCATGTGAGGTAAGTAAATCTCAATTTCAAGACCGCTGAAGTGGGCTAATAACTAAATGGCATAGGCCTTTAACACGTAATGGGCATTCACGAGGAGATGGGCTTTTTCGCATTCTCCGGATTTTCC
>NW_015684456.1:0-212 GCF_001515625.1 Sinocyclocheilus rhinocerous
CACTGGTCCCTTCACCATCACCCGACAGATAAATTCATTCACTTATCAACTGTGACTCCCCGCACATTACAGAATTAATAATAATAATAATAATGCATTTTATTTAATGGCGCCTTTCTAAACACCCAAGGTCACCTTTCAGCAAGCAAAATGATAAAAATACAAATGTGAGTAACAAAAGACAAACAGATCCTGCCAGCATTACAAAATTC
>NW_015684457.1:0-212 GCF_001515625.1 Sinocyclocheilus rhinocerous
GGATTTGGGGAGAAAAACAAGATTCTTAGTGCATTCCAGTGAACTTTTCAAGGGATATCTTGTAAATTAAATAAGGAGAGCAGACCACAAACGCGCAGTACATGTTGTCTTTTTTCATATTGTTACAGTAGAAAACAAATGAAAAAAGAAAATAATCAGAGGAAAATGATGCAGCAGAGTGAGCAGAGCTCTTGCCATAAATATTCCTCTTG
>NW_015684458.1:0-212 GCF_001515625.1 Sinocyclocheilus rhinocerous
TTCATTCGCCTAGGACAGTAGTCCCAAAACAAAGAACGATTTAGACAACTTTACAGTTTAAATAACATTCATGTTATATCGAGGAATTAATATAAGGACTGTTACAAAAACACAAGCTGTATATTTCTACTTTTAAACCTTCCACAATACTTTGCCCCAAAGACGTCTGTAAGTGTGTTACTGTAAACACCCTTACGAAAATGAACCATAGC
>NW_015684459.1:0-212 GCF_001515625.1 Sinocyclocheilus rhinocerous
TCCATCTAAACTTTACTGGTGAGATACTGGTTTGCTTTATTCAGCGCAAACAGACTAGTCCTGACTACATATTTCTTATTAATAGAGGTATGTTTGTTCCCACCAATCGCTGCACAAGTTTATGTATGATGACGAAAGCACGTTAGTGCTAGCCCTCCCGGAACTCATACCCAGATAGCACACGTATGTCTGCAAGATGTCTGTTAAAGATC
>NW_015684460.1:0-212 GCF_001515625.1 Sinocyclocheilus rhinocerous
TTAAAGGAACACATTCCAGTCAGTTTCAAAAATCTCTCTCCTCTTTGCTTTGATTAGTTTTCTTGTATTTTCAACACATATTCCTGTCAGGAGTGCCGCAAACATGGATAGACTCGTCTCAAGCTCCATTTAAGCTGTTTCCAGTTCTGGATCACCACATTCACTGCTCCAGTTTTGAACGAACACACTCCAGACAGTTTCAAAGTTGTCCC
>NW_015684461.1:0-212 GCF_001515625.1 Sinocyclocheilus rhinocerous
CACTTCGCTTATATATCTAGACCAGGACAAATAAATCTTCAAATCAGTCGTAAAAACATAAAATACCTTTTGGTTTGTTATTTGTACCCTTGGGTCACCCCTGGTCAGAGAAGGGAAAGCATTCTCACAGACCCTGAGGGAGACACACCCCTCATCAGCAGAACAGTATTCTCAAAATATAAGTGACTGCTGTGAAATTGAAACCATTTTAC
>NW_015684462.1:0-212 GCF_001515625.1 Sinocyclocheilus rhinocerous
TTCTAAACATGTGCCTATATTGTTTTCTTCATCATCAGAGGGGAGCATGAGAGACCAGAGAATCCAAAGAGCCATGGGTGTGTGCTTTTTCCTTCTCATGGAAAAAGAAACGAGAACTAGCGGTCACTCAAGAGGAGCTCAAGCTGCCAAAGCACAAGTTGATCACGGAATCACCCACCAGGTGGGGGTCACGCCATGCCATGATAGCACGT
>NW_015684463.1:0-212 GCF_001515625.1 Sinocyclocheilus rhinocerous
TCTAGAAGCTTGCGTTCTGCAAGTGAACATCGCTTTATTGTGCCACCCCAAAGAGGCACAAAATCACTTTCACAGGCTTTTACCTTAACTGTTCCCTGCTGGTGGAATGACATGCCCAACTCGAGTGGAGCTGCTGAGTCTTTAGCCAGCTTTAAGAAACGGCTAAAGACACATATAAGAACTAGTTAATTACAGACCGATCTCGAATCTCC
>NW_015684464.1:0-212 GCF_001515625.1 Sinocyclocheilus rhinocerous
CCTTATTTGTTTAAAGTGTTTGCAAACCAAATGTTATTGCACTTTGGTTCATATAGTAGTACTTTTAATGGAAAAATTTCACAATACACACTACTTTTGAATTCATTATGGAATTTTGTGCATAACAATGTGATTAATCGCTGAAAATCATGCGATTAATCGCGATAAAAAAACATTTTTGTAATCGTTGCCAGCACTAACACACACACACA
>NW_015684465.1:0-212 GCF_001515625.1 Sinocyclocheilus rhinocerous
TTTAATCCCAATGTGCAGCTGCCTTCAGAGGCTACATATCACTGGCCAATCCCCACCAATCTCTTGCCGTAGTACCGTAAATTGGTGTCGCAAATATTCAGTATTTATATGAATATTACAGTTTCTTTCAGCAGTCCATCTAATAGTTGAGCAAATGTGGGAATAAAGTCTTGTGCTGAAGAGAGGGGGGCACTGTAGTGTTGATATAAATA
>NW_015684466.1:0-212 GCF_001515625.1 Sinocyclocheilus rhinocerous
TTCTCAGTGGATAAATGCTTCTACATGGACAACTGTCTACTAAGTTTACCCTCTTTACAAAAAGCATGTCAGTTAGTGGATAAGTAATGCGCCCTCTTATCCTTTGGTGGTTTCGACATCCGACAATGGGCCAGTAATGTAATTTATGTAATGTAGTTGTTAGTCTAAAAAAATATTGACAATGTGTTATTTTGATGTGCAATTTCAGTTTT
>NW_015684467.1:0-212 GCF_001515625.1 Sinocyclocheilus rhinocerous
GTCCTTCACAGAAACCTTTGCAGAGTTTTAAAGATAGCAGTCATGTTTAACAATTTCTTTAAAGTACTTCAAATGTGAGACTAAATATATATTTACAAATATTTGACTGATCTCATTAAAGAGATTTTATTTTTCATTTTATTTTTTGGAGAGCAGAAATGTCAGCACTACACAGTTCTGTTAGCATGCTTCAATTAAAGGGACCATATGAC
>NW_015684468.1:0-212 GCF_001515625.1 Sinocyclocheilus rhinocerous
TTTACCCTCTGTACAAAAAGCATGTCAGTTAGTAGATAAGTTATGTGCCCTCTTATCCTTTGGTGGTTACAACATCTGACAATGGGCCAGTAATGCAATAGAAGTTGTTACCCCCCCACCCCAACTCCCCACCTCCATTGAGCAGGAGATGTGGCTCTATTAAGAATAAGCCGACCCACGAGAGTCAACCTTGGGCCTGAGCTGGCACTGCG
>NW_015684469.1:0-212 GCF_001515625.1 Sinocyclocheilus rhinocerous
TTTACTGTGATTTCTAAGTGCAGAAAGTGAATAATTTGCATTGCTTAAGAGAACTATCGCTTTGCGCGGTGGGGAGGCCACATCCAGCTGTTAGCGCTATTGGGATTTGGAGCTCATAGTTGCAGTTCTCTTGTACACAGACAAAAGCTTTTCAAAAGCCGTGTCAAATTCAAGAGTTACAAGCCATTTAACTTCCTGAAACTAATGCGAGT
>NW_015684470.1:0-212 GCF_001515625.1 Sinocyclocheilus rhinocerous
AGAAGCCTTTAGACAGCTACAAAATTGTGAGTACTATCAGCGCCTAAAATCTAATCTAATAGAAAGTATTAAAAATGAATTTACTGACATTTTATTACATGCTGAAAATGAGGGATGGATTTCAAAAAATGAACGAGATTTTCTATTTTGTAAAGATCCTAGGATTCCTACTCTTTATATGCTTCCAAAAGTACACAAAAATCTTGAAAATC
>NW_015684471.1:0-212 GCF_001515625.1 Sinocyclocheilus rhinocerous
TTTATTTTTTCTTTTGCTTTGAACTGATTTTGTTTATTTTATTTTTATTTATTTTTTTTTTGTTTTTGTTTATTATAATTTTGTACAGTTTTTTTTGTTTGTTTTGTTTAAGGACTTTTTAACAGTGTGAAGTGGAGTTGTGCTTTTACCTGTCCCTGTTTAATTATTTTTTTGTACTGATTTTTATTTTATTTATTTTTTATTTTTTGCAT
>NW_015684472.1:0-212 GCF_001515625.1 Sinocyclocheilus rhinocerous
TTTATGTAAATATTTCACAGAGTTCAACTTGTGGTTAGTCTTTCTTTCTTAATCTTAATTATTTTCTATAAAGCTTTGAATTAAAAAAAAAATATATATATATATTTCATGCCACAAACTTTGCAAATATAGTGACAAAAGCAGTTTAGTAACTTTCAAACACAGTTTTGTTTCCAGACGGATGGATAAAAACCTGTGCAACTGTATTTATT
>NW_015684473.1:0-212 GCF_001515625.1 Sinocyclocheilus rhinocerous
TTCTCCAAATCTGATGAAGAAACAAGCTCATCTACATCTTAGATGATTTGTCAACACTGTTACACTTAAAATAGAATGTTATGAGACTGAAGATCAGTGCTAGATGTCTAACAGCCTTAACTAACAAATGTCATTGCACCCACTACATTATTTACAGTCAGTATTCTTACATTTGTGCCAAGCATAATATTTTTCCTGTAATAAACTGATCA
>NW_015684474.1:0-212 GCF_001515625.1 Sinocyclocheilus rhinocerous
AATAAACCAATGACAAAACCCTTGGTTCTCCTTCACACAGAACTTACCTGAATTGGCTCAGACATGATGAATTTCCTCGTTTACATATCCATTTGGATATTTGAATTTCAAAACCTCTCCATCTAGGGGTTCCACACGGGTAGCCATTCGTCTTTCCTCAATGGCCTAAAAAAAAAACTTTCACACTAGAAAAACACTTTAAATAAAAAAAA
>NW_015684475.1:0-212 GCF_001515625.1 Sinocyclocheilus rhinocerous
AAAACTCTGGCCATTTGATAATACCTAGACTATCAAAATCAACTGTGATCCTTTTCCTATTTAGTGCCCAAACTCTGGAACAGTCTTCCTAGCATTGTTCGGGAGGCAGACACACTCTGTCAGGTTAAATCTAGATTAAAGAACCATCTTTTAAATCTGGCATACTGTACACATAACACACGATCACTTTTCTATAATTCAAATCCGTTAAA
>NW_015684476.1:0-212 GCF_001515625.1 Sinocyclocheilus rhinocerous
ACATTCATTTTCAGGATAACTGCATGTTTGTTCCAAACTCGGGCCAAGAAGACGCAGACAGAGATGGGAAGGGAGATGCCTGTGATGCGGATGCAGACAGTGATGGCATCTTCAATGATCAGGTACAGATTAATCCTCATTAGATCATTATTTCCTTGAACTGAAATGCTCCCTTCAATGTCAGTGCTTGCATGACTGTATTCCTACAGGAC
>NW_015684477.1:0-212 GCF_001515625.1 Sinocyclocheilus rhinocerous
ATGGTACGGCAGCAAAGTTCCTTGATTATTACACCGGAATGAGACAGATCCTCTGCAAAGACCTTGTCACCTAGACGGCCGTCGGCACAGACCACGGGAGCCAGATGAGTCCTCTGCACATTTCTGACTTGTGTTGCAGCCTGGAATTAAACCACGCCATGCTGGGGTTGTCTGGCCAGAGGAGAACTGGTCCCCCAACTGAGCCTGGTTTC
>NW_015684478.1:0-212 GCF_001515625.1 Sinocyclocheilus rhinocerous
CAACTTTGCAGACTGTTTTCATTTAAGGATAGCTACATTATAAACAACAAAAGAGATATTTTTCAAAAACCCCTATGACCTGCTCTTTAAGTGGCATTCAATACAATTAAGCACACTTCTTTTTCAGAAAGATTACTCTGCATATTAAGCTGGCATAGCCCAAAGTAAAATAACTAACTAGCATGACTACTATGCTTTTCTGATAAACATTC
>NW_015684479.1:0-212 GCF_001515625.1 Sinocyclocheilus rhinocerous
GTCAACTGGAAATTCCTGTTTTCCACATTAGAGAGGTTTGGTTTTATATACATCACCTTCAGCCGGTCATCATTAATGGACTAACATCACGAAACTTCACACTGCACCGGGGGACTAGACAAGGCTGCCCACTCTCGCCCTCATTATTCACCATTTTTATTGAACCATTAGCAGCAGCCATCCGCCAAAACAGCTACATTAAAGGAGTTCAA
>NW_015684480.1:0-212 GCF_001515625.1 Sinocyclocheilus rhinocerous
TTTCTCTCAAAAAAAATCTTACTGACCGCAAACTTTTGAACAGTAGATAGCAAATGAAGTCAAACTTCTGTTTTTGTTAAATGGGACTTTCGTTCTTTAATAATGACGTTTATGACTAATTGTCAACAGTAGGAGTCCAAACTAGACCACTCGAGGTCCAAGAACCTGATATTTTGCAATTGTGCAATGCAAACACTGTCGTTATTGTATCT
>NW_015684481.1:0-212 GCF_001515625.1 Sinocyclocheilus rhinocerous
TTTTATATTATTTTTACTGAATATTTAAAATAACTTATTAACATATCTTAAAAGCATTTGCTGCATTTTGGATATGTAACTAATTATAGACAATGCTACAAAGTATTATAAAAATGACGGCACAAACCTGTGGCTGTATATAGAGAAAGCTCATTTCGAAGTCGCTGTACAAGCTCACAAAGTTCCTCTTCTTCATCTGAGTCTGAGTGCTC
>NW_015684482.1:0-212 GCF_001515625.1 Sinocyclocheilus rhinocerous
TTTTAATTACAGAGGTGTTTACAAAGACATTAATTAATTAATAGCCATTTTCTAATATTTAACTTACCTTTATAAAATGTCTCAAAATCAAATAGTCTAGTGATTGTCAACTTTAATTTTAAACAGAACAGAACCGTTTTTAGAAGAGCAGCACATCTGAATGTACGGTACCTTTATCTGATGTCTTACAAATTTCAAACAGCCTCGTGACT
>NW_015684483.1:0-212 GCF_001515625.1 Sinocyclocheilus rhinocerous
TTTTACAGTGTATTTTTATTAATATTTGAATCAGTTTTCCATTTTCAATTTTAGTTAAAGTGTTAGTAATTTAGTTTTTGACAGTTTTTGTTTTTTTATAGTTTTTTTTAATTTTTATTAATTTGTATTTCAGTTTTAGTTATTTTAGTATAAATGAGGAAAAATGAGAAATGTTGCTTTGGCAACTGGCTGAAATAAACATAAAAATAAAA
>NW_015684484.1:0-212 GCF_001515625.1 Sinocyclocheilus rhinocerous
TTTTATTCACATTTGAAATTCTCTACATTAGAACAGGCAGGAAACCCATTTAGATTCCCATCCAATCAAGATCTTTTATACCCGTTTACCCCTAAAGAATTTCAAACCTATTCTTATGAAATAATGGGGCTGAGATGGAACGTTCTTGAATGATTGCAAGATCTTCTGATCAAATGAAAATGGAGGTGCATTTAAGGAGAAAAATAAGCAAT
>NW_015684485.1:0-212 GCF_001515625.1 Sinocyclocheilus rhinocerous
TTTCAACCATGTTCTTGATCGAATCTTAAATTGTCTGATTCGGTCGGATACCCTACACAATAGTCACAAAAAGGAAAACAAAATAAGCACAATGGCTAACAATAGACTCTTGGTATGCAACAGGATACACAGGTAGGTAGGCTCAAGACTGAACAAAAAATAATGGCAAAAGGCAAACTTAAATAGGGCCCTACACAGGTGAGTATCATCAA
>NW_015684486.1:0-212 GCF_001515625.1 Sinocyclocheilus rhinocerous
AACAGTTCTGTGCTAATTTACTTGCTTACAGGCCATTGAAAACCACATATCATTTTTAGCCTTTTCCTTTGAAAACTGTGGAGTTTTTTGTTTGTTTTGTTTTGTTTTGTTTTTCAGAATGCCTGAGATGATCTTTTTTCCAGTATATATTTTTTTTCTGTCAACCTCCAAAAATGACAAGAGCAACATAACATTAATACATTCTACTAATC
>NW_015684487.1:0-212 GCF_001515625.1 Sinocyclocheilus rhinocerous
TTTTATTAAAAATACATATTTAAAGTACATTTTAAATAAATATTTGTAAAGATTTTTTAGCAATGTTTTAAAGAAGTACGCTTACTTAGGTGCACACTAACATACTAAAGCACATATAAATTATTTGATTATAACAGTAATCTGATATTACATTTTAAATCTACTAAATTCAACCTGATCTCATGAAAGTGCGTATAAATAGTACGCCAAAT
>NW_015684488.1:0-212 GCF_001515625.1 Sinocyclocheilus rhinocerous
TGATTAGTTTTCATCTGTTTTTCCACACATATTCCTGTCATGAACTTGGATAGGCAAATGCCGATATGCTGATATTTTTCATCTAATTTTGGCCAATAGCCGTTGCTGATACCAGGAAATGTCTTCCTTTTGTTTGGAAACAACACTAAAGTCTATCTTGTGCAGAGATTATAAATAGTTTATTGTTAATTTTGGTTAGTTTTGAGCAAAAA
>NW_015684489.1:0-212 GCF_001515625.1 Sinocyclocheilus rhinocerous
ATTTAAAGTGGTTAAATATTTAAATACATTTTAATTTTAATTATTTTTAATTGAATTAATTCTTCATTTAAGTTAATTTTTATATATTATTTATATTTTTATTTTAGTTATTTATTTAATCTTTTTATCTTTAATCTGAAAATTGAAATAGGTTTTGAAACTTTTGACATTGTAAATACTGCGCTTCCAGTGGCACCAAACGGAATTGCAAA
>NW_015684490.1:0-212 GCF_001515625.1 Sinocyclocheilus rhinocerous
AATTTAATGTGGACACCAAATGTATTAATATAATATATATATATAATATGTGTGTGTCTGTGTGTATAATATTTTTTATTTTGAGTGGATGTTCACATAGACAATGCCACAAAAGTCCCATTTTCTATCCCAATGAAGTAAAAAAAAAAATCTAAAGGTTATTTTTTTTCTGTCTAAAATAACAAAAGACTACAAGAGGGTTAAAGGAACAC
>NW_015684491.1:0-212 GCF_001515625.1 Sinocyclocheilus rhinocerous
TTTTCATGATATTCTAATTTTTTGAGATGTACCTGTATATATATTACACTAATTCTATAATATTAAATAGCTTGGTCTATGAGCTTTATGATATTAAACTGTGATTTTAAATATGCGAAAAATTCACATGGCATTGAAATTTTAAAATTTGAAGGAGGACAATCTTACTGTTATCAACAACATATTCCACATAAACATTCCTATCCGGCCCC
>NW_015684492.1:0-212 GCF_001515625.1 Sinocyclocheilus rhinocerous
TTTTTTCCATAGAATTCTGGGTTTACATCTCGCAATTCTTTTTTTGTTTGTTTGTTTCTGCCATGTAATAATTATGACTTTTTTTTTTCTCAAAAATGCAAGGGGAAAAAAGTCGTAATTGTCAGATATAAACTTTACTACCTTTTATGTTTTTTTTGTTTTTTTTTAATCCTGTGGTGGAAACAAGGTTTCATAGATTCAAATGTACCATA
>NW_015684493.1:0-212 GCF_001515625.1 Sinocyclocheilus rhinocerous
GTCCATTATAGCCACCTGAACTCACTCCTACCTGAGTGATTTTTTCTTCCTATTTGATATCGGCTCCAGGAACATGTGTCCTGCTTGTAGACTTTAGCTTCACCTGAGGCGAGACTAATGGATTTCCGCTGGAGGTTGCGATACCAATTTCTGCAAAATGAGGGGGGATGGGCTGCTTTTTGGACGGGATTTCTGCTCACAGACTGCCTGTC
>NW_015684494.1:0-212 GCF_001515625.1 Sinocyclocheilus rhinocerous
CGTGTTTGATACTTGTATGTTAAAGTTCCACCGATATTCTCATCCTACTCACTAGTTAAGAACTGTCAAAACTGACATACTTGCTGAACAGTCTTTCTTCACATGGTTTCAGGCTCCAATCCGACTAATGAATACTTCTATGCAATATTTCAGATAAATTGATTTATTAATGCTGCTAAAAAGAACATTATTTTGTGTATTTGGTGTAATGA
>NW_015684495.1:0-212 GCF_001515625.1 Sinocyclocheilus rhinocerous
AATCTCAAATTGCATAAGTCCTCACAATATACAATTATATAATACATTTTTTTTTCTCACGATACAATACTAATAGCAGGGATCTGCCTGAAGCTGAATAACAAATTCCACTGAATAATGGATACATATTTGATAAAGCATTTTTTATATATATATTGTAATATAAATAACATTAATTAATACAGTGTGAAGTTTAGAAATAAAAAAAATGC
>NW_015684496.1:0-212 GCF_001515625.1 Sinocyclocheilus rhinocerous
TTTTTTTTCACTTAAAAACTGAGGTGCATAAGCTCAGATCAGTGAGGACTATGATCAAGCAGTTCCAAAAAGAAATACAAGAAATACTTTTTTTAAGAATCCAAGACTTTTTTAAGAATCCAAGATAATACAGGACAACAAGAGATTTACTAGTAATTTTTAAAAGGCCAGTCATTTTTGATTGGGAAGGAAGGATTTTCAGCACAGCAAAA
>NW_015684497.1:0-212 GCF_001515625.1 Sinocyclocheilus rhinocerous
TTTTTATGTAGTATTTACTTCACCACAAAATCATTTTTATCAGTGCACTAAACGATAGTTTTGGATTTAACTATTTTTAGAGTTCACACCGCAAAAATACTGTCGTACCTACGTTCACGAGAGTGGCGTCCAGCGGAAGACGTAGGACGTAGGCAAACGCTGTGACAAACGTGGAAGCGCAGAGGAGAGAGCAAAACAAAACACTGGTCACG
>NW_015684498.1:0-212 GCF_001515625.1 Sinocyclocheilus rhinocerous
ACTGAATCAACATTTTAAATGAGCTGATATAAAAACATTTGTATACCACATAAATAAAATGAAACATACTAAGATATTTACGGATTTAACCCCAGTAGTTTTTGCATCCCTAAATAAAGTCTTTACATTTTTGTTAGGTGCAATGTTTAACTAAAAATGTAACTCAGTTTCAAACAGAGATTGTGTGACTACAGTACAGAATTAAAAAGACA
>NW_015684499.1:0-212 GCF_001515625.1 Sinocyclocheilus rhinocerous
TTTGAAGAACGTCATATGACTGTCCTGATTAAAGCAGTTTTATTTCACAATTGAATACGAATTGTGTAACATCAAACAATATCTCCATTTGAATTTAAAAACAATGTAAACCATTAATTTATAGCACTTGATTGTGCTTATTTTTTTTGTAAACAACAAGGTGAGTCGTCAATTTTTACTAATGGCAACGTTAAATCTGTATTAGAACAATA
>NW_015684500.1:0-212 GCF_001515625.1 Sinocyclocheilus rhinocerous
TGGATATATTTACGGTAGGAAATTTACTAAATATCTTCATGGAACGTGATCTTCACTTACAGTTTTTTTCAACTGCTTACACACAAATCTTCACTTGTCACACAATTTTTGAAACCAGACACTCAAACAACAGAAGCACACAATCTGCAAAACCATACACTAATTCTCTGACTTTGACTCAGTTTTCAATTTCATAAAACACTTTTTGCAAA
>NW_015684501.1:0-212 GCF_001515625.1 Sinocyclocheilus rhinocerous
TTTGCGCCACCAGGTGGAGATTTCACTAATGAGTTTGTATGACTGCATGCATACTGTATACTTCAAAGAATGTCATGCACAATCATTTTGATTTATTTTCAACATTTTGGGTAGTTTTGATGCCATGAGCCAGTTTTGATGACTTTGCAATAATCATAAATATAGACTAATTAATTAATGATCAGTTATAATTACAGACTTGTCACAGCACT
>NW_015684502.1:0-212 GCF_001515625.1 Sinocyclocheilus rhinocerous
TTTTTTTCTGTCTATATTGTTTTTGTTGTTGCTGCTTAGCCAGTGTTGATGCTGAGCCAAATGTGAACTAAACAAATCATGCCAATAAAGCACTTTAAAACTGATTTAATTCCATTTAAAATAAATGTAATTAATAAAATGATAAATGGCCCAGTCCTGCGTACCTCCACATGCACACACACACACACACACACATTCCCATTACAGACACA
>NW_015684503.1:0-212 GCF_001515625.1 Sinocyclocheilus rhinocerous
GCAGAAGGGAATGACGGTGTCATTTTCTGAGGAGCCCATCTTTGGTACTATTGCGCAAATTACGGGTGATAACCTAGGTCTAAATAGTATTCTTGGTTATGTTGAATCTTTTTCTGCAAAACATTACTGCAGACTCTGTCTCACTGACAAGGTGTTAGCACAGGAAGTATTTAGTGAGGATGATCCACGGGTGATATTGCGTAATAGAAATC
>NW_015684504.1:0-212 GCF_001515625.1 Sinocyclocheilus rhinocerous
TTTTGTACTCCTGGTCTCCTCGTTCCTCGCTCCGTGCTCTTCACAGTAGCAACCCGTGACATGTGTGGTCTTCCGTGACAAAAACAGCATTAGTGTGATATTGCTCTCGCTGCTCTTGAGATATTGCTTATCATATGATATAAATATATAGAGACAAAAACTCATACGGGGCATTTTTGCACCAATATCTTGAATTTTAGGGCATAACTGCA
>NW_015684505.1:0-212 GCF_001515625.1 Sinocyclocheilus rhinocerous
ACAATTATAACAATTATAAAGAACAAAATGTGTGAAACCAAAAAAATTTTTATCATTTTTTTGTGAAAATATGTTGATTTGAAACTGACATTTAAAACCAACACTAGAAAAAAAAAAAAGTTTTTACTTTCAACTCGAAACCTTTACTCAGACCATCCTTGTGACACATTTCCCTATGTGACAGCTAGCCCCGATTCAGTGTCATGTGATGA
>NW_015684506.1:0-212 GCF_001515625.1 Sinocyclocheilus rhinocerous
TTCTCCATGCCCTTTGTTTTTGCTATAGCTCTAATTGATTTCCTCTTTTCTTTTAGCATCCACATTGCTTGCTTTTCTCTCAGAGTCAGCTCCCTCGTCTTCATCCTAGTTTGTGTGTGTCGTCATCGAATGCAAGACTCAGAATGCAAAAGCAGTGGATATAACTTATACGACACATTCCCTGCTTTTAATATCTGAAGAATTAATGCAAC
>NW_015684507.1:0-212 GCF_001515625.1 Sinocyclocheilus rhinocerous
CCTGAATCGTATACAGCCATAAAGCCCCTTATCAGAGAACACACATTGAGGGGTAAATGAACAACACCGATTGGGAGCTAATCAACGCATGCTTCAGATACTCTTGTACTTTATTACACCTCTCGGCAAACACACACATCCGTTATGAGCTGGTATGTGCCCAGTGGGATTCAGAGAGCTGCTCTCTAATTTATGTAGGCTGATAGCAGAAC
>NW_015684508.1:0-212 GCF_001515625.1 Sinocyclocheilus rhinocerous
ATTAGTAGGCGAGTGCACTAATTCTCGCGAGATTCGGACGTACGTGTAAGCATACTTAATTTGCGTTCTAAGATGCCTACTTACCTACTATATAGTAGGAAAAAAGAGTACGTGAAGAAATTTGATTCATTCAGGAACTAAACAATTGACAGTTTTTATGAATGAGCCACTGAATCATTCTCTCAACCAATTCATTCAAAAACACTAAATCA
>NW_015684509.1:0-212 GCF_001515625.1 Sinocyclocheilus rhinocerous
TTGACAAATGAAAAAAGATGTACCCTCCAAGTAAAAATAAATAAATATTATTACTATTCTCTTACATCTTAATGAAAATGACAAATAAAATGTAATAAATATTATAAATGAAATTTATTATTTTTGATGATGATAATATTATATAGGGGTGCTCCGATTGATCGGCTACTGAACTCTATCGGCCGATAATCGCTTTGGGATGTTTGATCGGC
>NW_015684510.1:0-212 GCF_001515625.1 Sinocyclocheilus rhinocerous
TTGCAGGACATTGGTCCTCCAGGAGTAGAATTGAACACCTCTGGTGCAAACTCTAATAAAGAAAGAGAGAAGATACAGACATATAGCTGCCTCTATACACTATAAAAAATGCATATTTTCCAGTTTACGAATCCTTTTGATTCTCAAATACTAAGAAATGCACTTTTCTTGAAACTACATAAAAACCTTTGTCAGACCAACAGAATTACCCC
>NW_015684511.1:0-212 GCF_001515625.1 Sinocyclocheilus rhinocerous
TTTTACTTGAGTATATTTTTTCAGTACTCTTTCCACCACTGGACAGTACTAAAACCTCTTCCACTGAACTCATCTGCATAAGCCCATATATATATATATCTTTCTGATTTGCGTCTTTGCATTGACTTTGTATGCAATCTACTAGTGCAAATAATTTTAATTTGCTTTTGGTGATTCTCTTCTTACTTTTAAATCACATCTTAAAACTCATC
>NW_015684512.1:0-212 GCF_001515625.1 Sinocyclocheilus rhinocerous
TTGTATAATGCAGAAATTTGACCTTTGGGGGTTACAGGAATCTGTCAGATTTTATCCATTAGTGAGGTAGGGGGTAGGTTAGGAAAGGTGGAGCTTTGAGATTGAATAAAATGTCGGACTTGAAAATAAAGGAACCGGTTAGACTGTGCCAGCTGAAATTTCTGTAGAACTAGCGAAAGTGTTATCAATGTAAAAATCACTGCATTTAGCCA
>NW_015684513.1:0-212 GCF_001515625.1 Sinocyclocheilus rhinocerous
CTGCATGTTACACATCTATAAAAGCTTGTTTCCTCCATGTTTCTTCTTTTTTATTTTTATGGTGAAAGCAAAAAAACAACAAAACAAAACAAAAAAAAAACATTTTAAATGTAAACTCAGAATTCAGAGAAAAAAGTCAATTACGATATGTAACCTCAAAATATAGAGTAAAAAATAGGGATGCACCGATACCACTTTTTCCAGTACTCGCC
>NW_015684514.1:0-212 GCF_001515625.1 Sinocyclocheilus rhinocerous
AAATATCATTAACCTAATAACTTAGTGCTATTAAGACAATCTAAAGGGTAAAGGTATTGTTCATTGATTAGCTAATGCAAATGTTTAGAACATTAATGTAACGTGTTACTCTCCCCAAATTGATCAAAAATCACAATACAGTTCCAATAGTGCTGTAGGAGTTTGAGTCAGCCTGTCTCTTTAACAGATACAGAGTTAAAGGCATATGGAAT
>NW_015684515.1:0-212 GCF_001515625.1 Sinocyclocheilus rhinocerous
TTGTTTTATTAATTTCAAATGTTATTTCCTTGAGGTTCATTTGTAAAAACTTATAATAAAAACATATACTTGCAAAAAAATGATGATTTTCTACCCTAATTTTTACCCTTAGTGCTGTGTCTCTTTTAAGACTTATCAGTAAATTGTTAAGATTGGCTAAAGTCATTGCATCTGAAAATTTTTTTATTTCTGCTAAAAATCACAAACTTCCG
>NW_015684516.1:0-212 GCF_001515625.1 Sinocyclocheilus rhinocerous
AAATATCATTAACCTAATAACTTAGTGCTATTAAGACAATCTAAAAGGTAACGGTATTGTTCATTGATTAGCTAATGCAAATGTTTAGAACATTAATGTAAAGTGTTACTCTCCCCAAATTGATCAAAAATCACAATACAGTTCCAATAGTGCTGTAGGAGTTTGATTCAGCCTGTCTCTTTAACAGATACAGAGTTAAAGGCATATGGAAT
>NW_015684517.1:0-212 GCF_001515625.1 Sinocyclocheilus rhinocerous
GTAACCTGCTGAAAACGTAATCAGGTTCAAGGACCAGAACTAATTAGTGTGTAATTAATAATATTCATATAGTTGCACTGAAGTGCAATCTGACCAATTTTACCCACATATGAAATCAACCTTGTGTATCTAAAAACATTTTATGTTGACATAATTAATTAGAATAGGTTTCTGGCTTCATTCAGCAGAACGCATTACATCTCCAGGTATAC
>NW_015684518.1:0-212 GCF_001515625.1 Sinocyclocheilus rhinocerous
TTGGTTTATTTGCATCACCTGTCTTCCCTCGTTACCTGCTTTGTTTGCTCTCCTATTTATTCTCCCTGTGTGCCCTGTCCTGTGCTGATCCATTGTTGAAATTCGTGTATAATACATAAGAACACTCAACAAAAAAAAATAACGAAAAAATAAAGATAATTAATCTGTTTATTACTTTTGGAAAATATCACAAATATTCACAAACAGAAACA
>NW_015684519.1:0-212 GCF_001515625.1 Sinocyclocheilus rhinocerous
TTCTAACCAAACTCCAGCGTCTCTGTTACATCATAGCAATTGTAACAAACTGTAAATGAAATATAAAATAATTTTTAAAATGTTTAATTTTTATTTGATTCAAAATGATTGTTATATTATTTTGGAATTCTGAAAAATGTTACTGACAAATTAAATTTACTCAAACGAAAAAGGTGGCTCTCATTTGGGTCTTGAGCATTAATTTTGGACTC
>NW_015684520.1:0-212 GCF_001515625.1 Sinocyclocheilus rhinocerous
TTGGACATCAAGGAATCAGGAGTTCTAACTTGTTCCACGGTTTTATCCCGGAAGGCCAAATCGGAGAAAACCGAACACCTGCCCCTGCCAATCACAGATTATGACATCTGGAAAGCACAACAGATAGACTTAGACATTCAAAATCTGTATGAACAAATAGTGGAGTCGGGAGAAGTCACTGTTAATTCCTCTACAAAATTTACAATACTAGA
>NW_015684521.1:0-212 GCF_001515625.1 Sinocyclocheilus rhinocerous
TTATAGTACAGATTGAAAGCAGAGGGCATAATAGTATACTTTTGTTGGGTACTGGCACATATCGGGATAATAGGGAATAAAACAGCTGAAAAGTTAGCAAAAGAAGCAAAACTTGGTGGATTTTAAGGTACCTCTGGGAAGGAATGAAATAAAATCAGTGATTAACAGGAAAATATTAAGACTATGGCAACAAAGTTGGGGAAATAGCAGCA
>NW_015684522.1:0-212 GCF_001515625.1 Sinocyclocheilus rhinocerous
ATTCCCAGACAATTAGTCAACTAAAACTTGACTAAACAAAAAAACAGAAAGACTAAGACTACATTAAAAAACAGCTGACAAAATGAACACCTCCAAAATACGCACTTTATTTACCCGTTACTAAAAATGAACCTATGGTCATCCGTCAACTCACCTTGATCTGCTCTAATTCTTCAGCTTTTGAAACAATGCTCAGAATATCTGCTTCAGTC
>NW_015684523.1:0-212 GCF_001515625.1 Sinocyclocheilus rhinocerous
TGAAAAATTTAATTTGTTCATAAAATTTTTTCCCCTATCAATTTACCTAATGTTTTATTTCTAAATAGTATTACTACCAGACCAAATCTTTAAAAAATATATTACAAAAAATATTTGAACGGTACGATTTTGAATGTTTTTTAAAGTCTCTTCTGCTCACCAAGCCCGATCCAAAATACAGCAAAAGCTGTAATATTGTGAAATATTTTTAC
>NW_015684524.1:0-212 GCF_001515625.1 Sinocyclocheilus rhinocerous
GTTTTTTTACCTCAAGAGAAAACTTACCTGTCATCCAAAAATGTCACCGGGATTCTCTCCGAGCACGAGCAAAGAGATGAGCACTTCATCGGCCTGCGGTAGTGAGTCGACGTTTGATGAACTGGGAAAACAAAGCACTGACCGAATTATATCTGCCTATGCATGGTCGACACTTTTTAGATGTTAGAGGTAATGTGGCCGACGTTTCGCGC
>NW_015684525.1:0-212 GCF_001515625.1 Sinocyclocheilus rhinocerous
TGAACCTCCTTATTGAAACGGGCTCCAGATGTGCTAAAACAGTAGTCACATTTAAATCTAGACTCAAAACACTGTTCAGCTGCGCATTTACTGAATGAACTCTGTGCTACGTGATTGCACTGTATTTTTAATGTATTCTCTTTTGTTTTTATTAACTGTTACTGTTACTTAACTGTTTTAATTCCTCTTTAAATACATTTTTCTAACCATTT
>NW_015684526.1:0-212 GCF_001515625.1 Sinocyclocheilus rhinocerous
TGAAGTGGGCCAGAACAGGTTTTATTATTGGTACAGATTCTCAGCAAAATCACATCAAAACCAGCATTTAACCAGAAACCCCAAAACTGAGCCACACCCAGCCTAATCTTGTCCAAATCATGTTTATAAATAAGTCATGAGAAAATTTAATTCTGAAAATGACTTTAAGTCATACACAAATACGCAAGTGTTTATATTAGAACAAAAGTATT
>NW_015684527.1:0-212 GCF_001515625.1 Sinocyclocheilus rhinocerous
GACCTGATCTAATAAATAGTCTGTATGGCATCTTAATTCGATTCCATCAACATCCCATTGCGCTTATGTGTGATATAGAGAAGATGCATCATCAGTTTCATGTAGGTGAGTCTGACAGAGACTTTTTGCGCTTCCTTTGGTGGAAGGATGGAAATTTTAACCAAACTCCTGCAAGTGAGTTTCGTATGAAAGTTCATCTCTTTGGTGCAACC
>NW_015684528.1:0-212 GCF_001515625.1 Sinocyclocheilus rhinocerous
ATGTGAAGTATGAAAAAGCGAGTGAAGAATATAACCTGATGGCGACTGCAGAGGGAGGTGGGCACAGGATTATGTATCAGAGCAAGGTCAGGAGAGAAGCTATCGAACTGTCGGGCTACTGCTGACTCAGTTGTTCTCCACAACGGGTGTGCAGGATGGAAAGTGCTTGCTCATTCTGGCTCCCTGATGCTCACAGACAGTCTTTACTCTCA
>NW_015684529.1:0-212 GCF_001515625.1 Sinocyclocheilus rhinocerous
TGACCAATGCTTTCATCTGTGTGGTTATGTGACATAACTAAGTCAACAACATCTTTGAGGGTCATCAACATCTGCCATGCCTCTTCCGGCACTTTGGGGCCAATCATAAGTGGAAGTAGCCTCAATAAGCACCAATTTTCGTGTGCAATACCACCAATGGTTTTACGAGAGGCAAATGTTGGTGGTATACCTTGGGGACAATTTGTCCTGTC
>NW_015684530.1:0-212 GCF_001515625.1 Sinocyclocheilus rhinocerous
CATGCGTGTGTGCATATGTTTATCTGTATGTTTGTGTGTGTGCATGTGTATATCTGTATGTTTGTGTGTGTGTGTGTGTGAATGTGTGCATGTGTATATGTATGTGTGTATAGGTGAGTGTGCATGTGTGTGTGTGTACGTGTGTGTATACGTGCGTGTGTGTATGTGAATCTGTGTGTACGTGCATGCGTGTGTGTGTGTGTGTGCATGCA
>NW_015684531.1:0-212 GCF_001515625.1 Sinocyclocheilus rhinocerous
TCAGCAGACAGACGTGATGATTCATGAGTGACGGGTTTTTAGCGCGGTAACAGTTCAGATTTTGAATGTATAATTGAATTATGATATTTGAATAAATAACTGTATATTCAAGTGATCACATGCCTATAAGATACACGGTAAAGAGCAGGACTCTGAAAACGTGAATTACACCTGTGGAGGGAGATGGCACGAAGGCTCTAATATCACTGCAA
>NW_015684532.1:0-212 GCF_001515625.1 Sinocyclocheilus rhinocerous
TTCAAGCCACATCATTGTAGAAACACTGAGATGAATGTGAGGACTCAATGCTAATGCGTCTTACATGACTAAATCGAAAGTGAAGTGCATTAGGAGATATTTTAATGGTTACTGAGCATAAGAGGGAATCTTAGACAGTAGAAATACTCTGTTTTGATGTGTTAATGTGTTATTTCACATCTAATAATAATAATTCATGTCTGCACAAAACC
>NW_015684533.1:0-212 GCF_001515625.1 Sinocyclocheilus rhinocerous
TGAGTGTCTCTAATTAAACAGCAGCTGTGTGACCTTGAGGCAGAACGAAAGATGGTGATAAAGCACACAAACACTGCCGCGGGGGAACCGACTCAGCGCACAAAAGCTGATGAAAGATTTGCTCCAGTTTGGGATTAGAAATCTGCTAATGTGCTTAAATGCTTAGCGAGTGAGGTGCTGAGTGAGCCTGAATTTCTGCCTCCATTCATCAA
>NW_015684534.1:0-212 GCF_001515625.1 Sinocyclocheilus rhinocerous
AGGGGAGCCGAGCTCCCCCTAGCTCCCCCATAGTTCGCACCCTGGCTGAAGCTGTTGTGGAAATAGTCTTCCCCTCATTGCAAAAATCACTCAAGTTCCAGATGCCAACGCTTAGACTTTATTGGTGGAGATAACCTTGGTCGGGGAGCCAGTTCTCCTCTGACCAACAAACGAACACTGTATGATTATGATTCAGCCCGCATCACAAGTCA
>NW_015684535.1:0-212 GCF_001515625.1 Sinocyclocheilus rhinocerous
TGCACATTTAATAATACTCTTAAAATTAATTGGGCCAAACACTTTTTAAAAAATCCAACCTCAGTCTGGAACTTTATTCCACAATATATTTTCTCCAAATTGGGTGGATTTAATTTTGTATTGCTTTGTAATTATAATGTTGGAAAAATACCAGCTAAATTATCTATATTCCATAAGCAGGTCCTTCTCGCCTGGTCTCTTCTATACAAGCA
>NW_015684536.1:0-212 GCF_001515625.1 Sinocyclocheilus rhinocerous
TTTCAATCTGATCGCCAGCAAAGGATTACTAGGAGAAGGAAGGTTTGTGGGATCTATGCTAGTCAACTCCGCGGGTTTGGGTTCTGTTCCCTCCCCTACAGAAGCCGACACTTGGGCTGCAACACCCGCCTTCCCCTTCACCTTCTTCAGACAAAACCCGACGTTCAACCAAATGATTGTAAATCACTTCCTTAATGTCCTGTTTCCTAGCA
>NW_015684537.1:0-212 GCF_001515625.1 Sinocyclocheilus rhinocerous
TGCATGTGTAACCAGCTGGGTTAGAACTAGATGTCGATTTCAAATGAACTGCCTGCAGTCTGACGGTGGTATCATGGGTAGGTTATCATCCCTCAGGGAAGAGTTTCTTCATGACAAAAGGAAAAACACCATGAGAAAAGTCTGGGTGGGGGGCCCACATATGAAATTAACTGTTTACTAGAACTGTGTGGGAAAACAGAAGCACATGAGAT
>NW_015684538.1:0-212 GCF_001515625.1 Sinocyclocheilus rhinocerous
TGCAGAATAAAAATAATTAATTTCTTTAAAGATAAAATCTCACTGTCCCCAAACTTTTGAACAATTGTGTATATTTTTATGTATTTTGATAAAAAATAAAACAGAAAGTAATATTGGCATATTTATATAATATTAAAAAAAAATTATATACTTTTATTTTCTCTTCGAAACCACTCTTTACTCTTGTTTGCCGCTTGGAGAGTGTTAATTTT
>NW_015684539.1:0-212 GCF_001515625.1 Sinocyclocheilus rhinocerous
TCTGCACTCCTTAATATTCTTATCTAATTATGATTTCCAGTCTTTACCCACTTTAAGTTGCCATTGCTTGCTGTGTAGAGAAATATTAGAAAATATACAGGGCCTGTTATTGTTTCCAAGATGCATGTCTCAAACTGACCTCCACAGAGAACCAGACTGAGCTGAGCAGGTTTATCATGAATGTGTTGTATGTTGTTGTGTGCAGAGGCAGC
>NW_015684540.1:0-212 GCF_001515625.1 Sinocyclocheilus rhinocerous
TGTAAATTATTAAATAATAGACCAATAATTGGCTGAATGAAAAATTATTTAGTACTGTCAGATTTCCTTAGGCCTCACTCAGGCACCAAAACAGCTGAATGTGAGCTTTTATTTCTCCATTTCATGCTCATTGGAGGCTTACATTTATTTAATATATAAATTTATGATCATTTGCAGATTTCTAAAGGTACAAAAAAGAAAAATGAGTGACA
>NW_015684541.1:0-212 GCF_001515625.1 Sinocyclocheilus rhinocerous
ACGGGACATCTCACCTTTACCTGCCGCAAGCCTGGAGAAGAGAAGCAATTGTAATGAAATCTTGAAATATTTGACTTCTTCAAACTACATTTATGCATGTAGCAGACACTCCAAAACAACTCACAAAAGAGGAACAAAGCAATTCATCAAAACGCCAACAGTATTCATGATACACAATGCCAAGTTTATTAGACAACCACACTAGGAAGCAA
>NW_015684542.1:0-212 GCF_001515625.1 Sinocyclocheilus rhinocerous
CACATAAAACTGCCTAATAAAGGGAGCTGGACCTCCTGGACAGCATGATTGACATTCTGGAAAATGAGTGGTAAGCTGTAGGAAGACAGCAGGGAGAGTTTAGCTTTTAGAAACTGAGCGTCAGACTGTATCGGCCTGGCACTGGTTGTCGTGTGTCTTTCTCTGATCTCTGACAGTGAGCTGTCATCACTTAGATCCTGTCTCTGAGCAGC
>NW_015684543.1:0-212 GCF_001515625.1 Sinocyclocheilus rhinocerous
TGACCACAGACGTTAGAGCCACAGGCCTGTAGTCATTAAGTCCTTAAGTCCAGAAGACCAGACCAACAAACAGTACTACTGCGTGTTTCCCCTCCGTTTTGTTTATATGTTTTATTCCGTGTTTTTTGTTTCCGTTGTTCCCCATGGATCCCCTCGCCCGCTCTGAATACCTCCTCCTCCTGCTGGAGCAGGGGGAGAGATTGCTCGAGGGC
>NW_015684544.1:0-212 GCF_001515625.1 Sinocyclocheilus rhinocerous
TACAGGATTCTGATTGGTCAATCGTGTCATAGTTCAACCAAAAATGAAAATTTGCTGAAAATGTACTCACTCTCAGGCCATACAAGATGTAGATGATTTTGTTTCTTCATGGGAACAGATTCGGAGAAATTTGGCATTACATCACTTTGCTCACCAATGGATCCTCAGCAGTGAATGGGTGTCGTCAGAATGAGAGTCCAAACAGCTGATAA
>NW_015684545.1:0-212 GCF_001515625.1 Sinocyclocheilus rhinocerous
TGTCCTCCTCCTGCTGCTGGAGCAGGGGGAGATGCCTCTCGAGGTTCACTCGGCGATCTTCGTGGAGATCGCCAACCATTCCAGCAGCCCGGACAGCAGCCTCTGCGCGTTCTTCCAGACGAGCCTCAACGAGGAGTGCAGAGCGCAGTTGTCCGGAGGTGGACCTCGGGATTCATTCGCCGCCTTTGTGGAGTGGGTGCTGGTGAGCAACA
>NW_015684546.1:0-212 GCF_001515625.1 Sinocyclocheilus rhinocerous
AATGAATTTGACTTGACTTGAGGACACACTCCGGATTCAAACTCGGGTCACGTGTCTAAGCAGCGTGTCAGAGCGCATGCAATAACACTGAATAAAACACAGCCAAGTTTAAGTCTAGTTGTAGTATTTAAAGTTGGACTTCCTGTAATTTTCTATAAGTGTGAATTGATGGTGTGATTTAATAAGAGCATGATTGAGATTTTAAATATCTT
>NW_015684547.1:0-212 GCF_001515625.1 Sinocyclocheilus rhinocerous
TGCGCGATTCACTCTGTGTGTCGGAATGTTCGATCCCCCGAGTAAGTTTTAATTCGGACTTATTCAGTTACATCTTAGATACACAGTCGTGCAAGTAATATGAAGAATACAAATTATTTCAGTAAAATTAAATATTTGTCAAATGCAAAACATATGTGTACATTATTCTTCTATTGCATCATATTGATATTCGTACTGGTATTAAATTGCAC
>NW_015684548.1:0-212 GCF_001515625.1 Sinocyclocheilus rhinocerous
TGTCTCTTCTAACCTACTGCAGAGAAGTGCAGACAAAACAAGCCAAGGTCTGTTTTTCCTGAAACGCTTTTCCAGTCCTCCGCAGCTGCTCCGCCCCCTTGCTTTTTTCTTTTCTCCGTTTTTATCATTGCCCCTCAAAGAAAAATCAATTTAGATGAAAAGCGAAACAAGAGGAACCGAAAAAATGAGGAGAGAGAGAGTGAAAAAAATGA
>NW_015684549.1:0-212 GCF_001515625.1 Sinocyclocheilus rhinocerous
TGTCTCTTCTAACCTACTGCAGAGAAGTGCAGACAAAACAAGCCACTGTCTGTTTTTCCTGAAACGCTTTTCCAGTCCTCTGCAGCTGCTCCGCCCCCTTGCTTTTTTCTTTTCTCCGTTTTTATCATTGCCCCTCAAAGAAAAATCAATTTAGATGAAAAGCGAAGCAAGAGGAACCGAAAAAATGAGGAGAGAGAGAGTGAAAAAAATGA
>NW_015684550.1:0-212 GCF_001515625.1 Sinocyclocheilus rhinocerous
ACATTTTTGATAGAACAGAAAATTTAAACCATACATATCTACCTACCTATCTATCTATCTATCTATCTATCTATCTATCGTGTGTGTGGTTAAGGTACGTTTTGGGGGGAAAATTTCTATATATATTAGATTTTTATTTCATTTTTGTATTGGTTTTGGTTTGTTTTAGTTATGAAAAAATGGGTAATTTGACTTGAAAGCCTTTTTTAGAT
>NW_015684551.1:0-212 GCF_001515625.1 Sinocyclocheilus rhinocerous
TCTTTGTATATTAATATAAGATAGAATAATATGATTATCATCTGACGTGTATATGCTTGTGATCATGTGAAGACATTACGCCGCTGCTCTCGATTTGACGCAATGCTATGGTCGCAATACAGTATGGTTACACATAATCAGTGAAGCTCTCTGAACTGCAAATAATGTCTTATTTACGTGTCTACGTGTGGCGTTTAGCACTGAGTGAATTC
>NW_015684552.1:0-212 GCF_001515625.1 Sinocyclocheilus rhinocerous
TGTTTCACTCTGTGTGTTTATTAAATCCTTACAGTAGTTTTTTAAGACCAAAAAAGGGTTTGCACTGGCGCAAGCTGCTAGTAAATCTGGCCCCAAGTGTTTAAAAAATGCACTTTGTAATAATGATAAATTAAAAAAAATCACTTTAAAATGCATTTTAAATAATCGTTTTAATAATCTTTTGTTTTATACTTTAAAGAATTACACTTATT
>NW_015684553.1:0-212 GCF_001515625.1 Sinocyclocheilus rhinocerous
TGTTAGGGAAGGGGAGAAAAAGCGGGCTAAGTGCCTGTCCCCTGATGCAGGCCAGCTGCATATAGCCAGGGACTGGGAAATGCGAGTCGACGCAGTCACCAATCTGCGCCCAGACCCGGTTCTCTGGTCAAACTCCAGTAGAATCGTCATAATAGTCAAACTGACAATCCCTTGGGAAGAGGCCATTAACGAGGCCTTTGAAAGGAAGAAGC
>NW_015684554.1:0-212 GCF_001515625.1 Sinocyclocheilus rhinocerous
TAAATAAAGATATATATTACTGAACTGGAAATGTGATTTTTATAAAATGTAGTTTAATCACTACCTTCTCAGTTGTTATCAAATTTATTTATCAAATTATCAAAGTTTGATAAAATCTAGTTTCATTTTGCAATAAAAGATGATACATGAAAAACCTTTTTAACGTTATTTTTTACATTTTATACCTCTTAGCAGATTTTGACTCTCAAACT
>NW_015684555.1:0-212 GCF_001515625.1 Sinocyclocheilus rhinocerous
TGTTTCACTCTGTGTGTTTATTAAATCCTTACAGTAGTTTTTTAACACCAAAAAAGGGTTTGCACTGGCGCAAGCTGCTAGTAAATCTGGCCCCAAGTGTTTAAAAAATGCACTTTGTAATAATGATAAATAAAAAAAAATCACTTTAAAATGCATTTTAAATAATTGTTTTAATAATCTTTTGTTTTATACTTTAAAGAATTACACTTATT
>NW_015684556.1:0-212 GCF_001515625.1 Sinocyclocheilus rhinocerous
TGTCGCAACTCGCCCGCCATCTCCTCCTTTGGAGTCAGAAGGTTCATTCACATGCTGGGTCTGCTCAACCATACGGCTGACGAGCTGTCAAGAGCTACACTCCTGGGAGAATGGAGACTCCATCCCCCAGATGGTACAGCTGTTTTGAAGACATTTCGGAGCCGCTAAGGTAGACCTGTTTGCCTCGCCAGAAACCTCTCACTGCCAGTTGT
>NW_015684557.1:0-212 GCF_001515625.1 Sinocyclocheilus rhinocerous
TGTTTTTCATTTCACTACAACAAACCAGCTCTTAAGAGCCTTTAGCTTCAGCTTAACTGGTTACACTGTATGTTTCTAATTCACTAAAAAAGAACTGTCTCATAAGAGTCAATGCCCAATGAACTGGACTTAATCATTCACATTGTTTTTAATTCACTAAAAAAACAGCTCAGGAATTGGACTTCACAGGTTGTACCTGCTTTTTTCTTTGC
>NW_015684558.1:0-212 GCF_001515625.1 Sinocyclocheilus rhinocerous
TGTAGACCTCTAACAGAAATAAAGTCAGTCTGGTTAGTAATGAGTAAAGCTGGTGATGCTAATTTTTGGGAAGTTGTTTAATCATCCTCTGCTGAGATCTTGAGAGATTTAATGTGTTTGACTTGCAGTTCATTTTACCAAATGCTCAATCATCAGTTATTTGATCATTTATTTGATCATTTAATTTGATCATTCATCTCGTGAACTTCAAC
>NW_015684559.1:0-212 GCF_001515625.1 Sinocyclocheilus rhinocerous
TCACATTTGTACTGCACAGACGGTCTGGTCTCACTAGCGGTGAACACCTCACCTGAAGGCAGAGTTGTCTCGGTTGTGTTGAGCAGCCATGATCTCCACCTCCGGGCCGCCGTCCGCCATGAAGCGCGCCAGTTTCTCCGCCACCTTCCTGGTGCTGTCGTCCACTAAGGAGGAGACTTTAAGCAGTCTATCAGAACCAGCAGCTCAAACTA
>NW_015684560.1:0-212 GCF_001515625.1 Sinocyclocheilus rhinocerous
TGTGGAAATGCCTTTAAAATCTGCATTCAATACTGAAACAGTTTGTTTAATTCTTAAAAAGCATGTTCTCATATCACTGAATGATTTTGGTTGAACAAATTTCTCTTTTATGAAAATGCGTTCGCTTATTCCATTGTGCGTTTTATTTTTATTTTTTTTACATCTGTTAGCTGTTAATTTGCTTGATATTACATTCAAATCTTGCCCTCTAC
>NW_015684561.1:0-212 GCF_001515625.1 Sinocyclocheilus rhinocerous
TGTGTGTGTGTGTGTGTGTTGTTAATCTGTGCCTGTGGCAGGTTTCCCCTCCGAAACGCAGCGCTAAGCAGCGGTATCGCATGCCTATTGTTGTAGCCTCTGTCATAGCAAGGAGCGCCTGATGCAGGCCTGCACTGCTCTGATAAGAAAAGAGGATTCAACATGGCTGGAAAGACGAATCAGTGGGACTTGAGAGTGGAGCGCGCACATAC
>NW_015684562.1:0-212 GCF_001515625.1 Sinocyclocheilus rhinocerous
TGTGGCACTGCCATGGTAAAGTGATGTATCATCATATACTCTGGTAATGTCCAAAAAAATATATATATATTAATACCATTATTACTTATTAATTTACCAGTAAAACCGAGAGCTGCTGGAGCAGATATGCTGATTTGTTATTCTTCATGGCGCAAATCACTAAATGTTCTCCAAATGTCCATTCAGCACTTCCATGCTCCAACAGGCAGTTT
>NW_015684563.1:0-212 GCF_001515625.1 Sinocyclocheilus rhinocerous
TGGCAAACTTGGTTTCCCTGGTATGATATGACTAAAGAATAAGGGGGAAAAAAATAAGTTTTCATTTCACACCAGAAGGTCTGACCAAATTTAGTTATGTAAATGGGTGATTACTGCCACATTGTGCAACTTAATGCTTCAAGCCAAATCCATTAGAAAAATTCATCTAGACAATGAACAGCAAACAATTTTTTCCCAAAGCTTCTAGAGAG
>NW_015684564.1:0-212 GCF_001515625.1 Sinocyclocheilus rhinocerous
TGGCCTGATGTGATGTATAATGCAGGAGTGAGTTGTGTGTCTAACATGAGATCTAATCTGCCGTCTGAAAGTGAAACTCAGTGTGATTTCTAATCGCTGACTGACTGACAGCAGAAGAGGAGAGGAGCCGATGGCAGCATTTACTACAGCTGCAGGGGTCAGAGGTCAGCCCTCATTTCATTACCCGTCTGAGCCGGCGCTTTAGAAAACCG
>NW_015684565.1:0-212 GCF_001515625.1 Sinocyclocheilus rhinocerous
CTCCCATCCGCTCCCGCGGTTTTTGTGTCCGCTCCCGCAAACATTCTAATATTGTATATTATTTTTGCACATCATTGCGCCGCTATCAATATGTGGCGTATTTAAATCCCTTTGAGCGCCCGCAGCATGAGCGCTCGCAGTCGCAGTTCACGTAAAGGGAGCACATATTACGATAAAAGATATTTGTCAATGAGCTCGGGATCTGTTGAGGA
>NW_015684566.1:0-212 GCF_001515625.1 Sinocyclocheilus rhinocerous
TGTTTGATAAGAGTTCTGTCCTGAACACATGTCCATGCCCATATTTAGTTATAGTCATAGCGCCACCTGCTGGCAACAGGATGTGTCATGTTTAACACTGTAATGGACTCCAAGCAACATATTAAAAAGTGTTAGCAAAAGCTAAATAGACTGGCAACATGCTAGAAAAATAATAAAACATGCTAGCAACACTTAGCTAAGTGCTAAAGCAT
>NW_015684567.1:0-212 GCF_001515625.1 Sinocyclocheilus rhinocerous
GAATTAAGGAGTGGAGAATGAAAAGTTAAGAAATTATTCTTTAGACTCATCCTACCTGACCAATCAGAGACAGCGTCCGAGCTGCTAAGCCCCGCCCTTCCGAAAACCCCATTCTATGCGCTTGTTAAATTTCTGTAGCATACACAGAAGGTTATTCACATTCCAAAACACAACAGTATCCAATCACAGGCCGTCTTTGCCCTCCGCTCGTC
>NW_015684568.1:0-212 GCF_001515625.1 Sinocyclocheilus rhinocerous
TTGCTGACAAATAGGTAAAACCTAGTGGTTTGAAGGACAGTGGCAACGATTGGTAAAGATTTAAAATAACAATTAATTAATTTTGGGGGCTTCACTGTGATCCTTAAATCAAGTCTTTAATGTCATCTAATGATTCTTGTTCTAAACCTGACAAGATTTTTTGACACAGTATATTAAAGGGGTCATATGATGCGATTTCATTTTTTCCTTTC
>NW_015684569.1:0-212 GCF_001515625.1 Sinocyclocheilus rhinocerous
AGGGCAAACCATTCAAGAATGCCTGGGCTTCTCGCGGGCAATGGAATGAATGTTTCTGTCCCTCGTATGTGACGCAAAGCACGGCCGGGAATCGCATGGTGAAACGAATGTCACGCTGGATCAGCACCTCGCAAGATTTGTTGAAACTCCTACGTTTCTCCTTGACAGCAGCAGAGAAGTCCTGCTGAATGAAGACTTTCTGACCATCCACC
>NW_015684570.1:0-212 GCF_001515625.1 Sinocyclocheilus rhinocerous
GAAGCGACTTCTCCCGATCCTCTTCAGTATCTCTAAGATCCATGTAAAGTCTTAGTGGTTTTCCTGTTTCATACATCTCCAATATATGTTTTCTGAAACACTCCACAGCTGTCAATGGATCTGGTTCCATTTTCCAAGCTGAAAAATACATACCAAGTGACTAAATAAAAACAAAACAACTAATCCAACTAATCAAAATTATCTGATGCCAT
>NW_015684571.1:0-212 GCF_001515625.1 Sinocyclocheilus rhinocerous
ACATCTCAGTTCTTTCTGACAATTACATTTATAACTTAATGAATCCAAATCAAAACTCTGTTGGAGACACAAATGTAATATTATAAATAACTAAACTACTGATTAAAGATTGACTTACCTAGTAGTTTCAGTACCAAATTTATCTTAGTTGAAGATTGCCTGCGATTCCAAAATAAGACACTGTGAACTGTACATGTGTATTCTCCAGCATC
>NW_015684572.1:0-212 GCF_001515625.1 Sinocyclocheilus rhinocerous
GACACCCAGTGAACTATTAATATATACAGTTTCATAATTAATATAGAACTAATATATAACTAATGCAGGACAGATTAACATTGTATTTGATTATTTAACCACTAACATAATCAATAATATACTAATCAGTCCCTCCAGGATTTCGCGGAACTTTCTTCTGATTTTTGCGGCCTAAAATTACTGATTTTGCTGCAGCTTTTCTCAAAATTTGC